>NC_091187.1:29716437-29768937 GCF_040958095.1 Procambarus clarkii
TGGCAATCCAGGAAAATGCAGTCGGCCCACCCTTCTCTTTCCTGCCTAATTTTCGTTGCCTGGTCATAAAATTCTATTAAACCTGTGAGGCACGATTTACCATCTCTGAACCCATGTTGGTGGTGCGTTACAAAGTTATTTCCCTCCAGATGCTCTACGAGCCTTTTCCTCACGATCTTCTCCAGCACCTTGCATGGTATACAAGTTAAGGAAACTGGCCTGTAATTCAGTGCCTCTTGCCTGTCACCCTTTTTGTATATTGGGACCACGTTAGCTGTCTTCCAACTTTCTGGTAAGTCTCCTGTTTCCAGTGACCTGTTATACACCATAGAGAGTGGCACACTTAGTGCTTCTGCACCTTCCTTTAGTATCCATGGTGAGATTCTATCAGGCCCAACAGCCTTTGTCACATCTAGCTCCAGCAGACACCTTTTGACCTCATCACTGGTGAGGTCAAATTCCTCCAAGGTTGCTTGGTTTGCCGCCTCCTCATTTAGTGCAGGGGCTTCTCCTTGTTCTATTGTGAAGACCTCCTGGAATCTCTTGTTGAGTTCTTCACACACCTCCTTGTCATTCTCTGTGTATCTGTTCTCCCCTTTCCGCAGCTTCATCACTTGTTCCTTCACTGCTGTTTTCCTCCTGATATGGCTGTGGAGCAGCTTAGGTTGGGTCTTGGCTTTACTCGCGATGTCATTTTCAAGCTGTCTCTCTCTGCTTCCCTCCTCACTCTGATGTACTCATTTCTGGCCCTCTGGTATCTCTCCCTGCTCTCTGGTGCTCTGTTATTTCTGTAGTTTCTCCATGTTCTTTTACTCAGTTGTTTCGCTACCTTACATTCCTGGTTGAACCATGGGTTTTTCTGTTGTTTTTCGTTTTTCTCCTTTTGGACGGGGATAAACCTGTCTGCAGCTTCCTGGCACTTTTGGGTGGCAATATCCATCATGACCTGCACATTCTTGTCTCTAAGTTCTGTTTCCCATGGTATTCCCCTGAGGAAGTTCCTCATCTCGTCATATTTTCCTCTTTGGTAATTCAGTCTTTTCCCCTCCACTCCCATCCTTGGATAGGTTATCCCTACCTCCACCAAGTACTCAAAGGTCAGTACACTGTGGTCACTCATTCCTATGGGGGCTTCAACTTTGACTTCCCTTATTTCTGACTCATTCAGGTTGAATATTAAGTCGAGTCTATCTGGTTCATCATTGCCTCGATTCTTGTGGGTTCCTTGACATGCTGGCTCAGAAAAATTCCTTGTTGCCACTTCCAAGAGTTTAGCTCGCCACGTATCTGCGCCACCATGTGGGTCCCCATTCTCCCAGTCTATCTTTCCATGGTTGAAATCACCAATGATTAAGAGTCTTGAGCCATTCCTGCTGGCAACTGAAGCTGCTCTCTCTATTATATTAATGGTTGCCATGTTGTTCCTATCAAACTCCTGTCTAGGTCTTCTGTCATTTAGGGGAGGGTTATAAATGACTGTCACTATTATCTTAGGTCCTACCCATTGTTATAGTTCCTGTTATGTAATCTCTGAATCCGTCACAGCCCGGAATTTCCATCTCATCAAAACTCCAGTCCTTCCTTATCAGCAGGGCCACTCCTCCACCTCCTCTCCCTTCCCTCTCTTTCCTTACTATATAGTAGTCCTTTGGAAACACAGCATCTGTTATGACTCCTGACAATTTTGTTTCCGTTAGTCCTATTACATCAGGGTTTTCTTCTTGCACCCTTTCTGCCAGTTCACTTGCTTTATTGGTAATCCCATCAATGTTTGAGTACATTACCTTGAAGCTCACTTTCTTATATCCAATTTCACCCACACTCCCTACAAGTGTAGGAGGTTGTTCTATGGTCATTGCTACTTGGGTAGGCTCTCCTCCTGTGAGGTAGTTGCCAGGGGTTCAGGGGGAGGTGGAGTGGGGGGGTGGAGGGCTTAGGTCTTCCTCAGGCCTGCTTGGGGCAGGAAGAAGTCCTGGGGGTGAGGGAGCAGGGATTGCTTGGGGAGAGGGCACGCCCTCCTGCGGTGAAGTTGACAGGGGTTTGGAGGGAGGTGGAGTGGGGGATAGAGGGCTTTGGTCTTGCTCAGGCCTGCTTGGGGCAGGGAGAAGACCAGGGGCTGGGAAAGCAGGGGCTACTTGGGGTAAGGGGAGGGGGAGGATTTGGGTTTCATGATGGGCATTATGCAGGGGCAAGGAAGGGTTTGTGCTGGGGGTAGGGAGGGCCCTATTGGGTGGTGGACTGGGGTGTTGCATTCCCCCCTGGGGTTCCGTTGCTGGATTGGGGTTCCCCACTCCCCTCTGGGATTGCTGGGTTGGAGGCTGAGGTTCCCTGGCTCTCTTCCCTCTCCTTGCTTGTGTGTGTGTGTGTGTGTGTGTGTGTGTGTGTGTGTGTGTGTGTGTGTGTGTGTGTGTGGTGTGTGTGTGTGTGTGTGTTGTGTGTGGTGTGTGTGTGTGTGTGTGTGTGTGTGTGTGTGTGTGTGTGTGTGTGTGTGTGTGTGTGGGTGTGTGTGTGTGTGTGTGTGTGTGTGTGTGTGTGTGATGTGTGTGTGTGTGAGTGTGAGTGTGAGCATGTATTCACTCCCCAAGGAGCGCCACCCTCCTCAGGACAAGACAGGCCCTACCTGGTTTTTTTTTGGGACTCCCATTGAGATAACCTGCCAGACGAGAGAAAAAAAGTTCTCTATAGCAAGGTCTAATCCTTCTCTTTCACACAAGGAGCTGTGAGATGTTGCATGTATTGTGTATTCACTCTCCAAGGAGCGCCACTCTCCTCAGACCATAGACAGACTACCTGGTTTTTTTTGCTGAACTCCCATTGAGACGACCGCCAGATGAGAAAAAAGTTCCCCAAAGCAACCCTAACCCTTCTCTTTCACACGATAGGGGGAGGGGCTGTGAGGTGTTGCATGTGGCAATGCCGTCCCCCACTTGATCATCACATATAAGGACGCCACACACCCCTCCTTCGGTATTATACAGTTAGTGTTGAAACCTTCCACTCTCCATCTCCGTCTAGACTAAGATGTAAGTAATTAATATCTATTTCATATATATATATATATATATATATATATATATATATATATATATATATATATATATATATATATATATATATATAATATATATTATATATATTATATATTTTGGTAGCAGTCTTTCCTGTAGACATATATTATTAAATATGACCGAAAAAGTAAGATTAATAATTCTAACACGAATTTTCTCAATCTTTCGTACATTACGCTTCACTGTTGGAGGTAAATCAAAAATCACTTCTCCAAAATTCATTTTTATTTCTAGTCTGACGCGACACGGGCGCGTTTCGTAAAACTTATTACATTTTCAAAGACTTCACAAATACACAACTGATTAGAACTTACGTCTCTCTGATATTATATCTACATTTGAGTGAGGTGGGAAGGGTGATGTGGCATTAACACAAGACAGAACAGGAGGGGATATTAATAGGGTATTAAAAGTATCAACACAAGACAGAACAGAAACAATGGGTATTGAATAGAAAGTGTTTGTAGAAAGCCTATTGGTCCATATTTCTTGATGCTTCTATATTGGAGCGGAGTCTTGAGGTGGGTAGAATATAGTTGTGCAATTAATTGGCTGTTGATTGCTGGTGTTGACTTCTTGATGTGTAGTGCCTCGCAAACGTCAAGCCGCCTGCTATCGCTGTATCTATCGATGATTTCTGTGTTGTTTACTAGGATTTCTCTGGCGATGGTTTGGTTATGGGAAGAGATTATATGTTCCTTAATGGAGCCCTGTTGCTTATGCATCGTTAAACGCCTAGAAAGAGATGTTGTTGTTCTTGCCTACTATACTGGGTTTTTTGGAGCTTACAGTCCCCAAGTGGGCATTTGAAGGCATAGACGACGTTAGTCTCTTTTAAAGCGTTCTGTTTTGTGTCTGGAGAGTTTTCTCATGAGTAGGCTGGCCGTTTTTCTGGTTTTATAGTAAATCGTCAGTTGTATCCTCTGATTTTTGTCAGAGGATACACAAAAAATCAGAGGATACAACTGACGATTTTACTATAAAACCAGAAAAACGGCCAGCCTACTCATGAGAAACTCTCCAGACACAAAACAGAACGCTTTAAAAGAGACTAACGTCGTCTATGCCTTCAAATGCCCACTTGGGGACTGTAAGCTCCAAAAAACCCAGTATATAGCAAGACAACAACATCTCTTTCTAGGCGTTTAACGATGCATAAGCAACAGGGCTCCATATATTGATATATGCCTTATGGGATTGTTATGACCGTCTTGTGTTGAGTGCTCCCCCAGAACGGTTTTTTAAGTCATTTGGAGAAACGGTGAAAAGGTATGAGGAGTATTCATCTCAGGAGATCCAGACAGAGATTTGGCAGATGGAAAAATTAACCTTCTAACATCGTGATATGATTACAGCCTTTGAGTCTTGGCGGAGTGTCTATGGGCTCATAAGGTGATCTCTACCCCCCACCCCTTCATCCCTCTTCCCCCAGGTGGGTCACAGGTGTATTTAAAGGTCGCCCACCGCCGCTCCTGGAACACTATACTACAGTTGTCGACACTCTCCTCTCAGCCGCCCTCTCACCATGCCTCTGGCGACTATCAAGACCATCGGCGACGATATCACTGACTCCCACACCTTTGGGGTGGGAGATGTGATAATCTACGACCTCCCAGCTGCCGTTGTGCGACCCTAAGGGCTGGCTTCCGTCATCTGGAAGACGTTCTCCTACGCCCGTGTGGAACGTGAAGGACTGGGTAATGCCAATAGGGCAATAATTCGTTGTCGGTCTACCCCGGGGGACATTGTTGTGAAGATAGCCCTCTCCCCTCCGACGGACAAGATCTCATAGAGGAGCCCGTCCTTTTCTTCAGGTCCACTTTTGTGGGGTTGATTTCTGTATTCGGGACAGGAGCCCCCTTCGAGTCAAACTCAATAGCCCAGGAACAAGTGCAGACTTCCGCCGACACACACTACGTCACTAACGTCACCCTGGATACCGCCAAGAACCGCAGATAAGGTGGGCAATTTAATGGCGGCAACCCCAACCATGACTCGACTAGTGGTACGCTACGGCTTAGGGGCTTCCCGCGACGGTATGGTCAACTGGCACAAGGACATTGGACCCATGCTGCTGTCTCTTCATCAAGAACTCGCCAAACTCAACAAAGAGTTAGTCATCCTCAAACGACCTGCCGCTGTTACCCCATCAGTGGCGCCCCTCCCGTTCGACGACCCAAGTGCTGATAATCTTACTATAACGCTCGACACCGTGGTGGGAGAGGGTGGTACCACACCAAGAACCTCTTCTCGTTCTACACCTCCAGCACCACCAGCCACACCCAGGAGGAAAAAACACTCTCAGGAATACGGCTCCACCTCCACCGCCACCTCTCCACCACCCCCTACAGCATCAACCTCAGTTAAACGGAGGATTGAGCCACTCCTCGACTTTGAAACGGGGGCGAATCGCCGTATCGACTCCATCCTCGATGGTGAGTCACAGGAAATATTCCTGTTATCCTCCCCCCCGAAAAAACAACGAAAGCTGTAACCACCACTCCAGTAAAGAAGTTGAGGTAGTGCCAGCTACAGTAGCCCCGGCGGAAGCAACAGTGGAGGTAGCAGCAGCCAGCAGTAGTAGTAGCGAGGGGGGTGTGGTTAATCACTATTCTTAAAAAAATGTGTGGGAATCTTCACCTGTTGTAGTTCTTTAAGTAGTTTAATAAAATATAATATAAGTTATGTTGTTTATTTTCTCCCTTCTTACAAAAACCCATCCCCTGTATATTGGCCTTTCAGTACATAACGGGACAATGGGGGAAGAACATTACATATATCTTACCAGTCTCGATCAAGGAGATATTTACAACAACACGAGTTCAGCATTTACAAACACCATCCCAACACTACATTTAAACCCTTCCATTAAACATGAAGTGGCTTTTGTCAACATACTCCTTCCCAGGCGAATTAATGCCATCATCAAAGATGAGGAGGACTCTGGCATAGATATCTATGCCACTTTTAAACGTGGAACTCTTTCTAAGAGTCCAGAACACCTAATATACACCTTCCACCCAAAAAACCAACATATTATCAAGAAACATCAAATTCATTACAGACGTGGTTAGTCGGCAAATAACCACCGACATGCAGCTTAGCTTTAGGGATGATTTCAAAATATACTTCTCAGATAAAGAACCAATCCTCACCTATGACCAATCTGTAGAGAGGGTATTACTAGCTTCAACTCTTAACAGTGGAAGTACTGGCTCATTAAATTCTCTCAGCTTTCAATTTAAACACAGAATAGCTAATGTACTTGGTTTTGAGAGCAGTCGCAAATACACCATTTATCGAGCAAAAACAGATGACATTACGTCAGCCTCCAAGACTGTGGCCTTATCGCCCCCAGACATTGACGGAGGTTGTGACTATTTACTCATTTATAGTGACGTCATCGAGCCGGAACGATACGGAGGGCAGATTGTAAATATCTTAGATGCAATCAATTATCATGACTCATATTCTAGAGGGGCTCACCCTCTAGTGTACAAAATATTAAACACTAACACGTTGGAGAAAGTAAGTATTAAAATAACAGATCAGTTTGGTCGAATGGTTAGTTTTGAAGATGGGAGGTCGGTTACGGTGGTCTTACATATCCGCCCTAAGGTATAGCAACATATATATAAAGAAGTGTTTACCCTCGACTTAGGTTATTATAGGAAGAGACCTCAGAATGCGAATACCGTTCCACCCACCCTCCCAGGGGGAGTTCGGGGAGATATTCGTACCTACCCCTAGGAGACATGGGATGAGAGCGGGAGCGATGAATGACATACGCACATTCCAAGCGCCTTATCTGAGATCTGGTGGAGGTTTCTTTGGGACCTTGGCTGGTATTGCTCGACGGGCCATACCATTTTTCATGAAAGCTGTAACACCTAGCGCCATCGATTTTGGGAAAAAATGTCCTTGGTGATTTAAGCAGTGGTAAACGGGATGTAAAGAGTGCTCTGAGAACTCACGGTATTGATGCTCTTAAGAGTGTGGGAAAGAAATTGGTAATGGGGGGTAAAATTAAAAGACTCTCTAGGCGAAAAAATAAAAATAAAAATGTAAACGAGGTCTTGGGTATAAAAATGACGTGTTTTCGCTAACGTAAGCAGTCATACTTCAACTTTCGGAGGGGATCATGAGGGAGCCTAGCTGAGCTGGGGTGAAAATACCACTAGAATATTATAGCTCCAGTATTATTGACTAATTTCCTAGAAGTAACAGAATACGTAATGTGGAGAGTTCAATTGTCTCTACGCAGCAAATAGACGTTCTACCTGTCAACCTCCCCATTAATCAACGTTTGCGGGATAATTACTTAGAATTCCGCATCCCTGGAACCCAGGGCGCCTTCTTAGATCTAGCTAATATTGTTATAGATTTTAAGGTATCTTTAACGAAAGATGACGATACCACAAAATTGGAAGAGGATGACCATGTGGAATTTGTGAATGGGTTGTCAAATACATGTTGAAAGGTGTTCAGGTTTTTTTAGGAGAGCAGGTAGTTGAAACAAATACTAATTTTAATTATTGGTCGTTTATTAAATTAATTACCTCCCTGCCTCCATCAAAAATGTCTTCCTTGGGGAGAATTGGAGGCTTTCGTAGGGACTGG
The DNA here is from genome assembly GCF_040958095.1 of Procambarus clarkii. NCBI lineage: Eukaryota > Metazoa > Arthropoda > Malacostraca > Decapoda > Cambaridae > Procambarus > Procambarus clarkii. The sequence goes on from NC_091187.1 coordinate 29,724,126, forward strand.
AGAGATGACGATGGTATAATCACTAATGAGTTTACAAATACTTATTTTACTGGAGCAACCGCCAAGGATAAAAAATTTATGGGTGATTTAAAAAGTAAAGGTTTGTCGATGTGTTTCCCCCTCCTATTGGATATATCATCCCTAGACCAATACATATTAGATAATATAGATATACGACTAAGATTGGAGCTCTCCCCCCATGCTTGGGTCCTAAATACAAGCGTGGACGATGGCTCTAAGTATCACCTGCATATGGATTATGCTAAGTTATGGGTGACGCGGGTGTTCCCCTACCCAAGTGCTTACCTGGCCTTAAACAGCTCACTGTTAGCATCCCCTGACCCCATAAGCTATACTTTCAATAGAACCATTTCTAAAACATATGTCCTAGCAGGGAATCAAACTAGTCTCTTAATTGATCAACCATGTGCGCAAGTAATTCCACACAAGATATACATGATAATCGTTCCAATGAATTATTTCGCCGGTCTTCACCAAGGTAATGGATTATATTTTGAAAATGCAAAGCTGAAAAGTATTGCTATGTATTTGAACAATAATGCAATTTACCGAATTGGTGGCGATTTCGATAACCATTATTCCCACCTTTATTATGAAACTTTGAAGACATTAGGCTTAGAGCGTGATTCACTACTGGCCTATGACTCTTTTAATAAGGGAAAATCAATATTCGCCTTTGACTTAACCACCATTCAAACAAAAGATTCCCTTCCTGTGGAGAAATCTGGCAACTTGCGTATGGAGCTTGAATTTGGTGGTGGTGTTACATATAACAGACTGGTTTTACTGTTTGGTGAAACGACCGGGGTACTATCCATCAACGGGCAGAGAACTGTTCTGTGTGACGTACGAGCGTAAAAAAACATAATGAATTGTTATGATATAAATATTAATTTAAAAAATAATCTAGGGGATCGAGCACTCTACCTAGGTTGTTATAATGCTGATGAGATAGAACATTTAAATATCTCTTCAAGAAAACCTATTGTTTTCATAACTAATATTTTACCATCACACAGCAGAATCACTATGGGACATTGGGTAGGAATTTATGTTGATAAAGTTAATCATCGGATGTTTTTTTTTTTTATAGTTATGCAATATCGCCGGTTACTTACGGATGTCATTTTCAAGGATTTATTAAAACTAACAAAATAAGAAAGGTGTTTGGAATGCGCTACAGACTCCAGAGTGATTTTACTCTTGCCTGTGGATTGTATTGCGTCATGTTTGTTCATCGAATAAGCCACCTGGGGTTGCCTTCAACAGTACATTACTTTCATAATGTATTTTCAAGCATTACTTTAAAATTAAATGATAAACGAGCCCTTGCTTATGCGAGACGATATTTTCCTATGAAACATCACTGTGTTAGGACATTTTGTAGAGGTATAGGAGTTGGTTCTTATAGGTGGTGTAGAGAATATTTTTGTTAGCTAGGCAACCTACCTAACAAGGGGTGTAGCCTCCTATAAAAACCCCTCTCCCCCACCCATCTCCCTCAGAAGACTGTCTTCCTCCTACGAAATGGAAGGTGTCTCTCAAAAAACTCCTGCGGGGAAGATTGAAGTCCTTGAAGGACCTGGTTAGTATTACCCTATCTTTCTGCTAATAGATTTATTTTATGTTTATTTACCTCAATAAAAAAGTTTGTATATCCTCTATTTCACCTCTTATGTTTTTCTCCAGTGCAGGTCTTGGGGCCCGTCCACATTTGTAGAGTAGTAATTCTACGTGGGGAGTCTGCCCCAAACAAGATGCTGTTACGTAGTCTAATTGACGATGCCTGCTGTAGAGGACACAAGGCCGCTCCTGCAGGGGAAAAGGTATGTACTAGTTGTTCTTAGAGAAAAATAGAATATTTTTATAATAAAATATATAATTATATAAAAACCTTTAATCACTATAAATTATTTCCCCCATCTCTTTCCAGAACACTCGCGATGAGAGAGAGGAGGAAACTCAGCCAAAAGGTGTCCACCCAACTCACCCCACCCCCCCAAGAGAGGGGGGGATAGAGCTCAAGACCTTCCCCCACTCTTCACTGACGAGGAATCGTCACAATTCTACTCAGACGAGGATGGGGGTGTGGGATAGGGAAGGGGGGGTAGAGCTGTAGTAAGTGAAATATGGCAAGAGCACTCTGTAAATTACAATTATTAACTAACATAATTACTTATACATTTTGTGGTTTTTACCTAATAAAGCATTTAATAAATTATTTGATGTTTTTTTTTAACCTTTGGGGGGGGGGGGAGGATTTATAATTTAATACTCTTTAAATACTCCCATATAAGGGAGGGGCCATTCAGACTTGTTCGAATATATATATCCTTAATTAGTCCTATATAACGACGTAGTTTTTAAACGGATATACACAGTGTAAGTGAAATATGGCGGGGACTCACTGTAGACTACAATTTGAGGTGGGTCTATCTGTCACCCCGCCTCTGGCTCCTTTGTCAGATAAGTGGACCAATCTGGCTCCCCGCCTCTGATTCCATTGTCTGATAAGTAACCCCCATTGTTTGTTAAGTGCTCCTATCTGGCTCGGAATATACTACTATTACCAACCGAGTGCCGGCGGGGGGATGGAAATAGACTCGGCTACCATCCTCTTTTGTCCTGTCGTGTTGGCCGCGTGTGTAATGGATCCTGTACATCAGATGCATTGCTTCTGGCAGTGTGGGTTCGAGTCACTTCTGCGGTTTGAGTTTTCAGTGGCATATATGCCTGGAGACCGTTCAGGCTTGTTTGCATTTGTGTTCCTCACATGTGCTCCAAAGAATGAGGTGATTTGAAAAAATACCGTGCCCAAGATTACCAACCGAGTGCCGGCGGGGGGATGGAAATAGCCTCAGCTACCATTCTCTTTTGTCCGGTCATGTTCGTCGTGTGGTTAAGGGATCCTGTAGATCAGATGCTTTGTTTCTGGCAGTATGGGTTCGACTCACTTCTGGGGAGTGAGTTTTCAGTGGCATATATGCCAGGTGACCGTTCAGGCTTGTTCGCATTTGTGTTCCTAACGTGTGCCCCAAAGAACGAAGTGATTTGATAAAATTCCATGCCCAAGATTACCAACTGGGTGCCGACGGGAGGATGGAAATAGCCTCGGCTACCATCCTCTTTTGTCCAGTCGTGTTGGTCGTGTGGTTAAGGGCTCCTGTTCATCAAATCCATTGCTTCTGGCAGTATGGGTTCGAGTCACTTCTGCAGTGTGAGTTTTCAATAGCATATATGCATGGAGACCGTTCAGGCTTGTTCACATTTGTGTTCCCTACGTGTGCCCTAAAGAATGAGGTGATTTTATAAAATACCATGCCCAAGATTACCAACCGAGTGCCGGCGGGGGGATGGAAATAGCCTCAGCTACCATTCTCTTTTGTCTGGTCGTGTTGGTCGTGTGCTTAAGGGATCCTGTACATCAGATGCATTGCTTCTGGCAATATGGGTTCGAGTCACTTCTGAGGTGTGAGTTTTCAGTGGCTTATATGCCTGGAGACCGTTCAGTCTTGTTCGTATTTGTGTTACTCACGTGTGACCCAAAGAATGAGGTGATTTGATAAAATACCATACCCAAGATTACCAACCGAGTACCGGAGGGGGGATGGAAATAGCCTCGGCTACCATCCTCTTTTGTCCGGTCGTGTTAGTTGTGTTGTTAATTGATCCTGTACATCTGATGCATTGCTTCTGGAAGTATGGGTTCGAGTCACTTCTGGAGTGTGAGTTTTCAGTGGCAAATATGCCTGGAGACCGTTCAGGTTTGTTCGCATTTGTGTTACTCACGTGTGCCCCGAAGAATGAGGTGATGTGATAAAATACCATGCCCAAGATTACAAACAGAGTGCCGGCGGGGGGATAGAAATAGCTTCGTCTACCATCCTCTTTTGTCAGGGCGTGTTGGTCGTGTGGTTAAGGGATCCTGTACGTCAGATGCATTGCTTCTGGCAGTATGGGTTCGAGCCACTTCTGGGGTGTGAGTTTTCAGTGGCATATATGTCTGGAGACCGTTCAGGCTTGTTCACATTTGTGTTCCTTATGTGTGCCCTAAAGAATGAGGTGATTTCATAAAATACCATGCCCAATTTTACAAACCGAGTGCCGGCGGGAGGTTATCTTGAGGTTATCTTGAGATGATTTCGGGGCTTTAGTGTCCCCGCGGCCCGGTCCTCGACCAGGCCTCCACCCCCAGGAAGCAGCCCGTGACAGCTGACTAACACCCAGGTACCTATTTTACTGCTAGGTAACAGGGGCATAGGGTGAAAGAAACTCTGTCCATTGTTTCTCGCCGGCGCCTGGGATCGAACCCAGGACCACAGGATCACAAATCCAGCGTGCTGTCCGCTCGGCCAACCGGCTCCCTCATGGGAGGATGGCAATAGCCTCGGCTACCATCCTCTTTTGTCCAGTCGTGTCTGTCATGTGGTTAAGGGATCCTGTACATCAGATGCATTGCTTCTGGCAGTATGGGTTCGAGTCACTTCTGCGGTGTGAGTTTTCAGTGGCATATATTCCTGAAGACCGTTCAGGCTTGTTCGCATTTGTGTTCTTCATGTGTGCTCCAAAGAATGAGGTGATTTGAAAAAATACCGTGCCCAAGATTACCAACCAAGTGCCAGCGAGGGGATGGAAATAGCCTCAGCTACCATTCTCTTTTGTCCGGTCATGTTTGTCGTGTGGTTAAGGGATCCTGTAGATCAGATGCTTTGTTTCTGGCAGTATTGGTTCGAGTCAATTCTGGGGTGTGAGTTTTCAGTGGCATATATGCCTGGAGACCGTTCAGGCTTGTTTTCATTTGTGTTCCTCACGTGTGCCCCAAAGAACAAGGTGATTTGATAAAATACCATTCCCTACAATACCAACCGAGTGCCGGCAGGGGGATGGAAATAGCCACGGCTACCATCCTCTTTTGTCCGGTCGTGTGGCTAAGGGATCCTGTACATCAGATGCATTGCATTTTGCAGTATGGGTTCGAGTCAATTCTGAAGTGTGAGTTTTCAGTGGCTTATATGCCTGGAGACCGTTCCGGCTTGTTCGTATTTGTGTTCTTCACGTGTGCCCCAAAGAATGAGATGATTTGAAAAATACCATGCCCAAGATTACCAACCGAGTGCCGGAGGGGGGGACGGAAACAGCCTCGGCTTCCATCCTCTTTTGTCCGGTCCTCTTGGTTGTGTGGTTAAGGGATCCAGTACATCAGATGCATTGCTTCTGGAAGTATGGGTTCAAATCACTTCTGGGGTGTGAGTTTTCAGTGGCATATATGCCTGGAAACCGTTCAGGCTTGTTCGCATTTGTGTTCCTCACGTGTGCCCCAAAGATCGAGGTGATTTGATAAAACACCATGCCCTAAATTACCAACCGAGTGCCGGCGGGGGGATGGAAATAACCTCAGCTACCATCCTCTTTTGTCCTGTCGTGTTGGTCATGTGGTTAAGGGATTCTGTATATCAGATGCATTGCTTCTAGCAGTATGGGTTCGATTCACTTCTGGGGTGTGAGTTTTCAGTGGCATATATGCCTGGAGACCGTTTAGACTTGTTCGCATTTGTGTTCCTCATGTGTGCCCCAAAGAATGAGGAGATTTGATAAATTACCATGCCCAAGATTACTAGCAAAGTGCCGGCGGGTGGATGGAAATAGCCTCGGCTATCATCCTCTTTTGTCCGGTCGTGTTGGTCGTGTGGTTAAGGGATTCTGTATATCAGATGCATTGCTTCTAGATATATATATATATATATATATATATATATATATATATATATATATTATTAAATATGACCGAAAAAGTAAGATTAATAATTCTAACACGAATTTTCTCAATCTTTCGTACATTACGCTTCACTGTTGGAGGTAAATCAAAAATCAATTCTCCAAAATTCATTTTTATTTCTAGACTAGAAATAAAATTGAATTTTGGAGAATTGATTTTTGATTTACCTCCAACAGTGAAGCGTAATGTACGAAAGATTGAGAAAATTCGTGTTAGAATTATTAATCTTACTTTTTCGGTCATATTTAATAATATATGTCTACAGAAAAGACTGCTACCAAAATATACTAATATATATATATATATATATATATATATATATATATATATATATATATATATATATATATATATATATATATATATATATATATATATATATATATATATATATATATATATATATATATATATATATGTATATATATATATATGTATGTCGTACCTAGTAGCCAGAACGCACTTCTCAGCCTACTATGCAAGGCCCGATTTGCCTAATAAGCCAAGTTTTCCTTAATTAATATATGTTCTCTAATTGTTTTCTTATGAAATGATAAAGTTACCCATTTCATTATGTATGAGGGCAATTTTTTTTTATTGGAGTTAAAATTAACGTAGATATATGACCAAACCTAACCAACCCTACCTAACCTAACCTAACCTATCTTAATAGATTAGGTTAGGTGAGGTAGCCGAAAAAGTTAGGTTAGGTTAGGTTAGGTATTCGAAAAACAATTAATTCATGAAAACTTGGCTTAGTAGGCAAATCGGGCTTTGCATAGTAGGCTGAGAAGTGCGTTCTGGCTACTAGGTACGACATATATATATATATATATATATATAAATATATATATATATATATATATATATATATATATATATATATATATATATATATATATATATATATATATATATATATATATATGTCGTACCTAGTAGCCAGAACGCACTTCTCAGCCTACTATGCAAGGCCCGATTTGCCTAATAAGCCAAGTTTTCATGAATTAATTGTTTTTCGACTACCTAACCTACCTAACCTAACCTAACCTAACTTTTTCGGCTACCTAACCAAACCTAACCTATAAAGATAGGTTAGGTTAGGTTAGGTAGGGTTGGTTAGGTTCGGACATATATCTACGTTAATTTTAACTCCAATAAAAAAAAATGACCACATACATAATGAAATGGGTAGCTTTATCATTTCATAAGAAAAAAATTAGAGAAAATATATTGATTCAGGAAAACTTAGCTTATTAGGCAAATCGGGCCTTGCATAGTAGGCTGAGAAGTGCGTTCTGGCTACTAGGTACGACATATATATATATATATATATATATATATATATATATATATATATATATATATATATATATATATATATATATATATATATATATATATATAACTGAAAACTCACACCCCAGAAGTGACTCGAACCCATACTGCCAGGAGCAACACAACTGGTATGTACAGGGACGCCTTAATCCACTTGACCATCACGACCGGACATAAGGAAGTGATAGCCGAAGCTATTTGAACAAATTCCTGCCGGCACTCGGATGGTAATCTTTGGCATAGCATTTTATCAAATCACCTCTTTTTTTGGGGCAACACGTGAGGAACACATATGCGAACAAGCCTGAATGGTCCCCAGGACTATATGCAACTGAAAACTCACACCCCAGAAGTGACTCGAACTCATACTGCAAGGAGCAACACAACTGGTATGTACAGGGACGCCTTAATCCACTTAACCATCACGACCGGACATAAGGAAGTGATAGCCGAAGCTATTTGAACCACTTCCCCACCGGCACTCGGATGGTAATCTTGGGCATTGCATTTTATCAAATCACCTCATTTTTTGGGGCAACACGTGAGGAACACATATGCGAACAAGCCTGAATGGTCCCCAGGACTATATGCAACAGAAAACTCACACCCCAGAAGTGACTCGAACACATACTGCCAGGAGCAACGCAACTGGTATGTACAGGGACGCCTTAATCCACTTGACCATCACGACCGGACATAAGGAAGTGATAGCCGAAGCTATTTGAACCACTTCCCCGCCGGCACTCGGATGGTAATCTTGGGCATAGCATTTTATCAAATCACCTCATTTTTTGGGGCAACACGTGAGGAACACATATGCGAACAAGCCTGAATGATCCCCAGGACTATATGCAACCGAAAACTCACACCCCAGAAGTGACTCGAACCCATACTGCCAGGAGCAACGCAACTGGTATGCACAGGGACGCCTTAATCCACTTGACCATCATGACCGGACATAAGGAAGTGATAGCCGAAGCTATTTGAACCACTTCCCCGCCGGCACTCGGATGGTAATCTTGGGCATAGCATTTTATCAAATCACCTCATTTTTTGGGGCAACACGTGAGGAACACATATGCGAACAAGCCTGAATGGTCCCCAGGACTATATCCAACTGAAAACTCACACCCCAGAAGTGACTCGAACCCATACTGCCAGGAGCAACGCAACTGGTATGTACAGGGACGCCTTAATCCACTTGACCATCACGACCGGACATAAGGAAGTGATAGCCGAAGCTATTTGAACCACTTCCCCGCCGGCACTCGGATGGTAATCTTGGGCATAGCATTTTATCAAATCACCTCATTTTTTGGGGCAACACGTGAGGAACACATATGCGAACAAGCCTGAATGGTCCCCAGGACTATATGCAACTGAAAACTCACACCCCAGAAGTGACTCGAACCCATACTGCCAGGAGCAACGCAACTGGTATGTACAGGGACGCCTTAATCCACTTGACCATCACGACCGGACATAAGGAAGTGATAGCCGAAGCTATTTGAACCACTTCCCCGCCGGCACTTGGATGGTAATCTTGGGCATAGCATTTTATCAAATCACCTCATTTTTTGGGACAACACGTGAGGAACACATATGCGAACAAGCCTGAATGGTCCCCAGGACTATATGCAACTGAAAACTCACACCCCAGAAGTGACTCGAACCCATACTGCCAGGAGCAACGCAACTGGTATGTACAGGGACGCCTTAATCCACTTGAATATCACGACTGGACATAAGGAAGTGATAGCCGAAGCTATTTGAACCAATTCCCCGCCGGCACTTGGATGGTAATCTTGGGCATAGCATTTTATCAAATCACCTCATTTTTTGGGGCAACACATGAGGAACACATATGCGAACAAGCCTGAATGGTCCCTAGGTCTATATGCAACTGAAAACTCACACCCCAGAAGTGACTCGAACCCATACTGCCAGGAGCAACGCAACTGGTATGTACAGGGACGCCTTAATCCACTTGACCATCACAACCGGACATAAGGAAGTGATAGCCGAAGCTATTTGAACCACTTCCCCGCCGGCACTCGGATGGTAATCTTGGGCATAGCATTTTATCAAATCACCTCATTTTTTGGGGCAACACGTGAGGAACACATATGCCTATACACATATATATATATATATATTTATATATATATATATATATATACATATATATATATGCATATACACACACACACACACATATATATATATATATATATATATATATATATATATATATATATATATATATATATATATATATATATATATATATATATATATATATATATATATATATATATATATATATATATATATATATGTTTCATTGAATATGACCGCATATTCTGTATTTATTATTTTCTTGTTTAGGGCTTCTATCCCTCTAACTATTTTCTTAGCATCAGGGCTTAATTGAAATAGGAGTTCTCCAAAACTCATTTTCGTACTTTTAAGGTGAAGAAAAGAAGTGATTTACTATAGAGTGTATTACACTTATTTGTATAATTTGCACGACGTTTCGAACCTCCATGGTTCATTCTCAAGTGAACAGATCTTACAATACTAGTTGATTTTATACCCGCATTAGGTCAGGTGATAATACAATGAAGGTGAAAACATGGGGGGATACATAAGGGATAAACATAGGGGCTGCAGAAGGCTTATTGGCCCATACGAGGCATCTCCTATCTAAACACAAAGATTAATCCAGTGTAATTGGCCTGTTATGTTGGACATTGTCTTCTGTGTTGGCATCGATATGTTCTTGTCTTGTCCATACTCTCATGGTGGGTAGAGTAAATAGTTCCGTGATTTGGGTGTTCATGGTAGGTCGCTCTATTCTTATGTGAATTGCCTCAAGAATTTGTAGTCTTCTTGAATCTTGGGTTTTGTATATATATATATATATATATATATATGCGAACAAGCCTGAATGGTCCCCAGGACAATATGCAACTGAAAACTCACACCCCAGAAGTGACTCGAACCCATACTCCCAGGAGCAGCGCAACTGGTATGTACAAGACGCTTTAATCTACTTGACCATCACGACCGGACATAAAGATGGCGCCATCTTCAATCTGGTGCCCCTAGGAATCACATGAGACAAGCCCATGACATAACTCTAACAAGAGAAATGTTGAACAAGAATACTTGCATAATAGACAAAACCCAAGATTCAAGAAGATTACAAATTCTTGAGGCAATTCACATAAGAATAGAGCGACCTACCATGAACACCCAAATCACGGAACTATTTACTCTACCCACCATGAGAGTAAGGACAAGACAAGAACATATCGATGCCAACACAGAAGACAATGTCCAACATAACAGGCCAATTACACTGGATTAATCTTTGTGTTTAGATAGGAGATGCCTCGTATGGGCCAATAAGCCTTCTGCAGCCCCTATGTTTATCCCTTATGTATCCCCCCGTGTTTTCACCTTCATTGTATTACCACCTGACCTAATGCGGGTATAAAATCAACTAGTATTGTAAGATCTGTTCACTTGAGAATGAACCATGGAGGTTCGAAACGTCGTGCAAATTATACAAATAAGTGTAATACACTCTATAGTAAATCACTTCTTTTCTTCACCTTAAAAGTACGAAAATGAGTTTTGGAGAACTCCTATTCCAATTAAGCCCTGATGCTAAGAAAATAGTTAGAGGGATAGAAGCCCTAAACCAGAAAATAATAAATACAGAATATGCGGTCATATTCAATGAAACATGTTTGAAAGAAAACCTGCTGCCAGTATACACCAATATATATATATATATATATATATATATATATATATATATATATATATATATATATATATATATATATATATATATATATATATATATATATATATATATATATTATATATATATATATATATATATTATATATATATATATATATATATATATATATATATATATATATATATATATATATATATATATATATATATATATATATATATATATATATATATGCGAACAAGCCTGAATGGTCCCCAGGACAATATGCAACTGAAAACTCACACCCCAGAAGTGACTCGAACCCATACTCCCAGGAGCAGCGCAACTGGTATGTACAAGACGCCTTAATCCACTTGACCATCACGACCGGACATAATGAGGTGATAGCCGAGGCTATTTGATCCACCCCACCGCCGGCACTCGGATAGTAATCTTGGGCATAGCATTTTACCAAATCACCTCATTCTTTGGGGCACACGTGAGGAACACAAATGCGAACAAGCCTGAATGGTCCCCAGGACAATATGCAACTGAAAACTCACACCCCAGAAGTGACTCGAACCCATACTCCCAGGAGCAGCGCAACTGGTATGTACAAGACGCCTTAATCCACTTGACCATCACGACCGGACATAATGAGGTGATAGCCGAGGCTATTTGAACCACCCCACCGCCGGCACTCGGATAGTAATCTTGGGCATAGCATTTTACCAAATCACCTCATTCTTTGGGGCACACGTGAGGAACACAAATGCGAACAAGCCTGAATGGTCCCCAGGACAATATGCAACTGAAAACTCACACCCCAGAAGTGACTCGAACCCATACTCCCAGGAGCAGCGCAACTGGTATGTACAAGACGCCTTAATCCACTTGACCATCACGACCGGACATAATGAGGTGATAGCCGAGGCTATGTGAACCACCCCACCGCCGGCACTCGGAAGGCGGTGCCGGCGGTGGGGTGGTTCCGAGTGCCGGCGGTGGGGTGGTTCAAATAGCCTCGGCTATCACCTCATTATGTCCGGTCGTGATGGTCAAGTGGATTAAGGCGTCTTGTACATACCAGTTGCGCTGCTCCTGGGAGTATGGGTTCGAGTCACTTCTGGGGTGTGAGTTTTCAGTTGCATATTGTCCTGGGGACCATTCAGGCTTGTTCGCATTTGTGTTCCTCACGTGTGCCCCAAAGAATGAGGTGATTTGGTAAAATTCTATGCCCAAGATTACTATCCGAGTGCCGGCGGTGGGGTGGTTCAAATAGCCTCGGCTATCACCTCATTATGTCCGGTCGTGATGGTCAAGTGGATTAAGGCGTCTTGTACATACCAGTTGCGCTGCTCCTGGGAGTATGGGTTCGAGTCACTTCTGGGGTGTGAGTTTTCAGTTATATATATATATATATATATATATATATATATATATATATATATATATATATATATATATATATATATATATATATATATATATATATCTTAAGAGAATGTCAGTCTATTTAATGAGGCTACATGCTAGAGGCTGTAGCTATCCACAGATTATTTGTTAATGTTTTACTAATATATTATTACGGCTTATTAATGCCAAATTAATATTTTTGTAGTGAAAATGTTCTGGGGTAGAGAACGGACATAGGTTGGTCAGTGTTGACCTTAGCTGAAAGATTTAGGAGTAATTATTAATTATTCTCACCCCTCCCCCTCCTGCTCCTCACACGGATTCAATTAAGGTTAATTTAATTGTGAAATACTGCAAGAAATGACTGAAGATTTTCTCGTAATCAGAAAAACTTATTTCCTTGAATTAAACATAAAGTAGTTCATTGGTCCTAATTTTTGTGAAAGGGAAGAGGTGCAAAGCCGTTGGGGTGGAGCGGGAGTAAAAAGTGGGATGAAGAGGGTGAACAGGGAGAGAGGTGCAGGTGAAAGAGGGTGAAGAGGGAGTGAATGAGGTGCTGAGGAAGGTGATGTAGGAGGGAGGACGATGGGAAGGGCGGGGTGGGATAAGGACGGGAGTGGGAAGGGCAGAAGGACGGAGGATGAGCAGGTATATGAGAGGGTGGAAAAGAGAAAGAGAATGGGCTGGTACGAGAGGTGGGAGTTTGGGAGTACGATAGGAGAGGGAGTGGGGAGGATGTAGACAGATGGATGGTTAGATAGATGAGTAGATGAAAAGATAAGTAAATGGATGGATAGATAGATGAGTAGAATGATAAATGGATAGATTAAAGGAAAATAAGTTGGTTGGATCGATGAAGATAGATAGATAGATAGATATATAGATAGATAGATAGATAGATAGATAGATAGATAGATAGATAGATAGATAGATAGATAGATAGATAGATAGATAGATATAGATAGATAGATAGATGGATGGATGCATTGATTACTAAATATATACATTGACGGATGCATAAATGAGTTAATGGATGGAAAACAGATGAGTAGATGGATGGACAGACAGATGAGTACATGGATGGATAGACAAAAGAGTTGATGGACGGATACATGGATAGATAAATGTATATAATGATAAATGGTTGGTTTAATGGGAAGATGGATTGATATATTGACAGATGTAAATAGATAGATAGATGGATACGTTGATGGATACATTTGTGCTAGATGAACAGGTGATTCAGGTTAAAGAATATCTGCCGATTTGCTCTTGCATCAACCGGGATTCGAACGGGGGAACATTAGGATTACAACCAATGAACTCTTTCCGTTTAGACGGTAGGCCTTTAGATTGTGTGTGTACTCACCTAGTTGTGCTTGCGGGGGTTGAGCTCTGGGCTCTTTGGTCCCGCCTCTCAACCGTCAATCAACTGGTGTACAGGTTCCTGAGCCTATGGGGCTCTATCATATCTACACTTGAAACTGTGTATGGAGTCAGCCTCCGCCACATCACTTCCTAATGCATTCCATTTGTCAACCACTCTGACACTAAAAAAGTTCTTTCTAATATCTCTGTGGCTCATTTGGTCACTCAGTTTCCACCTGTGTCCCCTAGTGCGTGTGCCCCTTGTGTTAAACAGCCTGTCTTTATCAACCCTGTCGATTCCCTTGAGAATCTTGAATGTGGTGATCATGTCCCCCCTAACTCTTCTGTCGTCTAACGAAGTGAGGTTTAATTCCCGTAGTCTCTCCTCGTAGCTCATACCTCTCAGCTCGGGTACTAGTCTGATGGCAAACCTTTGAACCTTTTCCAGTTTAGTCTTATGCTTGACATGATATGGACTCCATGCTGGAGCCGCATACTCCAGGATTGGTCTGACATATGTGGTATATAATGTTCTGAAAGATTCCTTACACAAGTTTCTAATGGCCGTTCTTATGTTAGCCAACCTGGCATATGCTGCTGATGTTATCCTCTTGATATGAGCTTCAGGGGATAGGTCTGGCGTGATATCAACCCCCAGGTCTTTCTCTCTCGGACTCTTGAAGTATTTCATCTCCCAAATGATACCTTGTATCTGGTCTCCTGCTTCCTACCCCTATCTTCATTACATTACATTTGCTTGGGTTAAACTTCTCTTTCTTGCTTAATCTTTGTCACCTGAACCCATGTTGATGGGTTGTCACGAAGTCTCTTCTATCCAGATGTGTTACTAGTTTTTTTCTCACAATCTTCTCCATCACCTTGCATGGTATACAAGTTAAGGACACTGGCCTGTAGTTCAGTGCCTCTTTTCTCTCACCCTTTTTTTATATTGGTCTTTATTAGACCAATATATTAGACCAATATAAAATTTTTATATTGGTCTTCATTAGCGGTCTTCCATATTTCTGGTAGGTCTCCCGTTTCCAGTGACTTACTATACACTATGGAGAGTGGCAAGCAAAGTGCTCCTGCACACTCTTTCAATACCCATGATGAGATTTCGTCCGGTGCAACAGCTTTTCACACATCCAGCTCCAATAGGTGTTTCTTGACCTCATATCTTGTAATTTCGAGCCTTTCCAAGGTCACCTGGTTTTCTGCCACCTCTCCTAGCGCCGTGAGTTCTCCCTGTTCTATTGTAAAGACCTCCTGGAACCTTTTGTTGAGATTTTCACACACCTCTTTTCATTCTCTGTTTACCTGTCCTCGCCCACCCTAAGTTTCATCACCTGTTCCTTCACTGTTGTCTTCCCCGTGATGTGACTGTGTAGTAGCTTTGGTTCGGTCTTGGCTTTATTAGCTATATCATTTTCATACCTTTTCTCAGCTGCTCTTCTCACACTAACATACTCGTTCCTGGTTCTCTGGTATCTCTCTCTACTTTCTGGTGTTCTGTTATTGCGGAAGTTCCTCCATGCCCTTTTGTTCAACTCCTTTGCTTTTATACATTCCCTATTAAACCACGGATTCTTCCTTTGCTTCTCTGTTTTTTCCTGTCGGGCTGGGATAAACCTGCTTACAGCCTCCTGACCTTTTTGGGTGACATAGTCCATCATGTCTTGTACGGACTTGGTTCCGAGTTCTGTGTCCCAATGTATATCCCATAGGAATTTATTCATCTCCTCATAGTTTCTCTTTCGGTACGCCAGCCCTTTGTTTCCCAGTTCTTTTTGGGGGTGATAATTTCTAGCTCAACCAGGTACTCAAAGCTCAATACACTATGATCACTCATTCCCAAGGGGGCTTCCAACTTAACTTCCCTTATATCCGACTCATTTAGGGTAAATATCAGATCAAGCAAGGCTGGTTCATCCCCTCCTCTTATTCGTGTCGGTCCCTTGACGTGTTGACTTAGAAAGTTTCTTGTTGCCACATCCAGCAACTTAGCTCTCCATGTGTCTGGGCCTCCATGTGGGTCTCTGTTTCCCCCCAATCTATCTTCCCATGGTTGAAGTCTCCCATGATTAGTAGTCTGGATCCGTTCCTGCTAGCCACAGAAGCTGCTCTCTCTATTATATTGATGGTGACCAAGTTGTTTCTATCATATTCCTGTCTGGGTCTTCTGTCATTCGGTGGGGGGTTATATATGACTACTCCTATAATTTTTTGTCCTACAGTTGCTATGGTGCCTGATATGTAGTCACTGAAACCTTCTCAGTTCTGAATTACCATCTCTTCGAAACTCCAACCTTCTCTTATTAGCAAATCTACACCACCTCCTCATCTCCTTTCTCTTTCTTTCCTCACTACATAGTAGCCCTGTGGAAACACTGCGATTGTTATGGTTTTTGTTAGCTTTGTTTCTGTGAGTGCTATTATGTCTGGGGTTTTCTTCTAGTGCCCATTCTCCGAGTTCACTTGTTTTATTTGTAATCCCATCTATGTTAGTGTACATTGCCTTGAAGCTCACTTTCTTCTGTTAATTTTCTTGTCCCTTTCTTGGCGAGCATTCTGCTGGTGTGGGAAGCTGTTCCGTGGGTGAGAAGATCTGTGAGGTGGTTTGCAGGGTCTCAGCGGATTTTGGGGTGGGGGTGGGGGTTTAAGGGAAGGGGGGACAGGTAGGGTGTGGGTTAAGGAGATAGGGGGGACATGGAAGATACGGGGTGAGGGGGGAGGAGGGATAGGGAGGGTATGGGATGAAGGGAGAGGGGGGACAGGGGGGGAACACGTGGGAGTGGGGGACATGGTGGAAATGGGGAAGGGGTGACAGGGTCAGAATGGGGTGGGGGGGAGGGAGGGTTGGGTGGGGGCAGGTAGGGTGAGGGGAAGGGAGGGTTTCTATACAGAGGGGGGTGGTGGTGTTGCCCTCCCCTCTGGTGTTACTGGGATGCTGGTTTTGGGTTCCCCTCTTGTCTCTGGGACTGTTGTGTTTTGGGGCTGTGATTTTCTGGTTTGCTCCTCTCTCCCTGCGCTTCCTCCTTGCCTCTGCTGCCCTGTCTCTCTCCTCCTTCGTCCTGTCCCTCTGCAGGAATACTTTTTTGTATCCTTCACATGCTGCAGACGACTCTTCTTTTCGAGAATATCCTCCTTCGTTGTTTCGTTTGTAAACACCACCTTTACAAGTCGGTTTCTGTCCTTGTTGTACCAGCCCAACCTGAAAACCTTCTCAATGTTTTGTTCAGCCCCTTCCATCTGTAACCCCTTTCATTAGCCCATGTACTAGCTCTTTATCCTTGCTTTTCCATTCTTGCCTATTGGATACCTTCCTGTTCTTTGATGCCTATAACTGCCACTGATCTTTTTCTCTCCAGCAGCTGAGTGGTGCACCTTGCTGCTTTCTGTGAGGTAGCTGCTTGCATGAATACCTCCCTCACTGTGTCCATTGCTTCTGAGCTCTTTTTCCGTCTTTCCGCAAATGTTTCAGGTACAGAGGCATTTCCTTCCAATGTAACATTCCCACCTTTCCTTTGGATGATAATCTGATGCTCGATCTCTTTATTTTTCTCTGTGAGGGATTTCATCTCCTTCCTTGCTGATGTCAGCTCACTTTGTAGGTTGTTAATTGTAATCCTCATTTCATGTATTTCCCTCCTGAATTCCTCTAGAACTTGTGTTAATATTTCCTTCGTTTGGTCACTTTGGCTGCTCCCTGTGCCCCTGTTGCATCCTCCTGCCATTTTGTCCCTTGTCAAGAGAGAGAGCAAGAGAGAGAGAGCAAGAGAGAGAGAGAAAGAGAGAGAGAGAGCAAGAGAGAGAGAGCAAGAGAGAGAGAGAGAGCAAGAGAGAGAGAGAGAGCAAGAGAGAGAGAGAGAGAGAGAGAGAGAGAGAGAGAGAGAGAGAGAGAGAGAGAGAGAGAGAGAGAGAGAGAGAGAGAGAGAACGTGTGTGTGTGCATGTGTGTGCATGTGATGGGGGTTAAGAGGAGGTGGGAGAGGTGTTGTCTTCAGATTACGGCAGGTAAGAGAGGGAGTAAGAGAAGGGGTAAGAGTGGGGTGGATTATGAGTGAGGTTTTATCCCCTTTCCACGAAAGGTGTTAATCCCTTCTAGCCTGACTGGACGTATGTGTGTGTGCGTGTGTTTGTTTTTGCGTGTGCGTGCGTGTGTTACGGGGGTCCTGAAAAATGTCAACTTCTACCCAAAATGAGCAACTTTGATATTTTAAATGTATCTGATATACTGAACAAGAATTTGGTAATATTTTACCTCTGTACACCTGAAGAATTGACCAGAGAGGGGTACCTACCTGTCAGCCTCCCACTCACGCAACCAAGTGAATAATTACGATGCTGGATGACGAAGTGATCCGTCGTCGCCTCACATGTGGTGATTCACTAATCCAGTAGATTGATGATGGCGGTTCTTCTCTATCTAACAAAATCTCTGGAGTCAGTCACTGTATCGGTGTGTCTGTTGTGTTTCAGTTCACCAATTCACTGTACCACTAATCACTTGACCCAACACGTAAACAAAACCTCGTGGGCCCTCCCACGTGGCCTGTCTGGTGAATTCACTGTTTAACACAAAGTTCTAGTGATAGCACTGTATTTTTTCTTTCCTATTCGCGGCAGTTATACTCTTTGTGATACCCCTAGATCTGTGACCACCTTAACCCAAAAATATTGGCGTTTATTATAGCGCGTGACCCTAGCGACCCTACCTCCGCGGCTGGCTGAACTGAACTGTCGTGTGTGTGTGTGTGTTTACTAGTTGTGTTTTGCGGGGGTTGAGCTTTGCTCTTTCGGCCCGCCTCTCAACTGTCAATCAACTGTTTACTAACTACTTTTTTTCACACCACACACACACACACCCCAGGAAGCAGCCCGTGACAGCTGACTAACTCCCAGGTACCTATTTACTGCTAGGTAACAGGGGCACTTAGGGTGAAAGAAACTTTGCCCATTTGTTTCTGCCTCGTACGGGAATCGAACCCGCGCCACAGAATTACGAGTCCTGCGCGCTATCCACCAGGCTACGAGGCCCCCCACCTGTGTGTGTGTGTGTGTGTACTCACCTATATGTACTCACCTATATGTGCTTGCAGGATCGAGCATTGACTCTTGGATCCCGCCTTTCTAGCTATCGGTTGTTTACAGCAATGACTCCTGTCCCATTTCCCTATCATACCTAGTTTTAAAAGTATGAATAGTATTTGCTTCCACAACCTGTTCCCCAAGTGCATTCCATTTTTCTACTACTCTCACGCTAAAAGAAAACTTCCTAACATCTCTGTGACTCATCTGAGTTTCCAGTTTCCACCCATGTCCCCTCGTTCTGTTATTATTACGTGTGAACATTTCATCTATTTCCACTTTGTCAATTCCCCTGAGTATTTTATATGTCCCTATCATATCTCCTCTCTCCCTTCTTTTCTCTAGTGTCGTAAGGTTCAGTTCCTTCAGCCGCTCTTCATATCCCATCCCTCGTAGCTCTGGGACAAGCCTCGTCGCAAACCTCTGAACCTTCTCCAGTTTCTTTATGTGTTTCTTCAGGTGGGGGCTCCATGATGGCGCGGCATACTCTAAGACGGGTCTCACGTAGGCAGTGTAAAGCGCCCTAAAAGCTTCCTCATTTAGGTTTCTGAATGAAGTTCTAATTTTCGCCAGTGTAGAGTACGCTGCTGTCGTTATCCTATTTATATGTGCCTCAGGAGTTAGATTAGGTGTCACATCCACTCCCAGGTCTCTTTCTCGATAGTTAAATGATAAAGTTACCCATTTCATTATGTATGAGGGCAATTTTTTTTTATTGGAGTTAAAATTAACGTAGATATATGACCAAACCTAACCAACCCTACCTAACCTAACCTAACCTATCTTAATAGGTTAGGTTAGGTGAGGTAGCCGAAAAAGTTAGGTTAGGTTAGGTTAGGTATTCGAAAAACAATTAATTCATGAAAACTTGGCTTAGTAGGCAAATCGGGCTTTGCATAGTAGGCTGAGAAGTGCGTTCTGGCTACTAGGTACGACATATATATATATATATATATATATATATATATATATATATATATATATATATATATATATATATATATATATATATATATATATATATATATATATATATATATATATGTCGTACCTAGTAGCCAGAACGCACTTCTCAGCCTACTATGCAAGGCCCGATTTGCCTAATATATTGTCCAGGGACCATTCAGGCTTGTTCGCATTTGTGTTCCTCACGTGTGCCCCAAAGAATGAGGTGATTTGGTAAAATTCTATGCCCAAGATTACTATCCGAGTGCCGGCGGTGGGGTGGTTCAAATAGCCTCGGCTATCACCTCATTATGTCCGGTCGTGATGGTCAAGTGGATTAAGGCGTCTTGTACATACCAGTTGCGCTGCTCCTGGGAGTATGGGTTCGAGTCACTTCTGGGGTGTGAGTTTTCAGTTATATATATATATATATATATATATATATATATATATATATATATATATATATATATATATATATATATATATATATATATATATATATATATATATATATATATATATATATATATATATCTTAAGAGAATGTCAGTCTATTTAATGAGGCTACATGCTAGAGGCTGTAGCTATCCACAGATTATTTGTTAATGTTTTACTAATATATTATTACGGCTTATTAATGCCAAATTAATATTTTTGTAGTGAAAATGTTCTGGGGTAGAGAACGGACATAGGTTGGTCAGTGTTGACCTTAGCTGAAAGATTTAGGAGTAATTATTAATTATTCTCACCCCTCCCCCTCCTGCTCCTCACACGGATTCAATTAAGGTTAATTTAATTGTGAAATACTGCAAGAAATGACTGAAGATTTTCTCGTAATCAGAAAAACTTATTTCCTTGAATTAAACATAAAGTAGTTCATTGGTCCTAATTTTTGTGAAAGGGAAGAGGTGCAAAGCCGTTGGGGTGGAGCGGGAGTAAAAAGTGGGATGAAGAGGGTGAACAGGGAGAGAGGTGCAGGTGAAAGAGGGTGAAGAGGGAGTGAATGAGGTGCTGAGGAAGGTGATGTAGGAGGGAGGACGATGGGAAGGGCGGGGTGGGATAAGGACGGGAGTGGGAAGGGCAGAAGGACGGAGGATGAGCAGGTATATGAGAGGGTGGAAAAGAGAAAGAGAATGGGCTGGTACGAGAGGTGGGAGTTTGGGAGTACGATAGGAGAGGGAGTGGGGAGGATGTAGACAGATGGATGGTTAGATAGATGAGTAGATGAAAAGATAAGTAAATGGATGGATAGATAGATGAGTAGAATGATAAATGGATAGATTAAAGGAAAATAAGTTGGTTGGATCGATGAAGATAGATAGATAGATAGATATATAGATAGATAGATAGATAGATAGATAGATAGATAGATAGATAGATAGATAGATAGATAGATAGATAGATAGATAGATAGATAGATAGATAGATAGATAGATAGATAGATATAGATAGATAGATAGATGGATGGATGCATTGATTACTAAATATATACATTGACGGATGCATAAATGAGTTAATGGATGGAAAACAGATGAGTAGATGGATGGACAGACAGATGAGTACATGGATGGATAGACAAAAGAGTTGATGGACGGATACATGGATAGATAAATGTATATAATGATAAATGGTTGGTTTAATGGGAAGATGGATTGATATATTGACAGATGTAAATAGATAGATAGATGGATACGTTGATGGATACATTTGTGCTAGATGAACAGGTGATTCAGGTTAAAGAATATCTGCCGATTTGCTCTTGCATCAACCGGGATTCGAACGGGGGAACATTAGGATTACAACCAATGAACTCTTTCCGTTTAGACGGTAGGCCTTTAGATTGTGTGTGTACTCACCTAGTTGTGCTTGCGGGGGTTGAGCTCTGGCTCTTTGGTCCCGCCTCTCAACCGTCAATCAACTGGTGTACAGGTTCCTGAGCCTATGGGGCTCTATCATATCTACACTTGAAACTGTGTATGGAGTCAGCCTCCGCCACATCACTTCCTAATGCATTCCATTTGTCAACCACTCTGACACTAAAAAAGTTCTTTCTAATATCTCTGTGGCTCATTTGGTCACTCAGTTTCCACCTGTGTCCCCTAGTGCGTGTGCCCCTTGTGTTAAACAGCCTGTCTTTATCAACCCTGTCGATTCCCTTGAGAATCTTGAATGTGGTGATCATGTCCCCCCTAACTCTTCTGTCGTCTAACGAAGTGAGGTTTAATTCCCGTAGTCTCTCCTCGTAGCTCATACCTCTCAGCTCGGGTACTAGTCTGATGGCAAACCTTTGAACCTTTTCCAGTTTAGTCTTATGCTTGACATGATATGGACTCCATGCTGGAGCCGCATACTCCAGGATTGGTCTGACATATGTGGTATATAATGTTCTGAAAGATTCCTTACACAAGTTTCTAATGGCCGTTCTTATGTTAGCCAACCTGGCATATGCTGCTGATGTTATCCTCTTGATATGAGCTTCAGGGGATAGGTCTGGCGTGATATCAACCCCCAGGTCTTTCTCTCTCGGACTCTTGAAGTATTTCATCTCCCAAATGATACCTTGTATCTGGTCTCCTGCTTCCTACCCCTATCTTCATTACATTACATTTGCTTGGGTTAAACTCTAACAGCCATTTGTTCGACTATTCTTGCAGCTTGTCCAGGTCTTCTTGAAGCCTCAAGCTGTCCTCCTCTGTATTAATCCTTTTCATAATTTTAGCGCCGTCAGCAAACATTGAGAGGAATGAGAGAGGAATCTATTCCCTTTGGAAGAACATTTACGTATATCAGAAACAGGATAGGTCCTAGTACAGAGCCCTGTGGGACTCCACTGGTGACTTCACACCATTGTGAGGTCTTACCCCTTGCTGTAACTCTCTGCTTCCTATTGCTTAGGTACTCCTTTATCCACTGGAGCGCCCTACCAATTTCTCCTGCCTGTTTCTCCAGCTTATGCATCAACATTTAATGGGGTACTGTGTCAAAGGCTTTCCGACAGTCCAGAAAAATGCACTCTGCCCATCCTTCTCTTTCTTGCTTAATCTTTGTCACCTGAACCCATGTTGATGGGTTGTCACGAAGTCTCTTCTATCCAGATGTGTTACTAGTTTTTTTCTCACAATCTTCTCCATCACCTTGCATGGTATACAAGTTAAGGACACTGGCCTGTAGTTCAGTGCCTCTTTTCTCTCACCCTTTTTTTATATTGGTCTTTATTAGACCAATATATTAGACCAATATAAAATTTTTATATTGGTCTTCATTAGCGGTCTTCCATATTTCTGGTAGGTCTCCCGTTTCCAGTGACTTACTATACACTATGGAGAGTGGCAAGCAAAGTGCTCCTGCACACTCTTTCAATACCCATGATGAGATTTCGTCCGGTGCAACAGCTTTTCACACATCCAGCTCCAATAGGTGTTTCTTGACCTCATATCTTGTAATTTCGAGCCTTTCCAAGGTCACCTGGTTTTCTGCCACCTCTCCTAGCGCCGTGAGTTCTCCCTGTTCTATTGTAAAGACCTCCTGGAACCTTTTGTTGAGATTTTCACACACCTCTTTTCATTCTCTGTTTACCTGTCCTCGCCCACCCTAAGTTTCATCACCTGTTCCTTCACTGTTGTCTTCCCCGTGATGTGACTGTGTAGTAGCTTTGGTTCGGTCTTGGCTTTATTAGCTATATCATTTTCATACCTTTTCTCAGCTGCTCTTCTCACACTAACATACTCGTTCCTGGTTCTCTGGTATCTCTCTCTACTTTCTGGTGTTCTGTTATTGCGGAAGTTCCTCCATGCCCTTTTGTTCAACTCCTTTGCTTTTATACATTCCCTATTAAACCACGGATTCTTCCTTTGCTTCTCTGTTTTTTCCTGTCGGGCTGGGATAAACCTGCTTACAGCCTCCTGACCTTTTTGGGTGACATAGTCCATCATGTCTTGTACGGACTTGGTTCCGAGTTCTGTGTCCCAATGTATATCCCATAGGAATTTATTCATCTCCTCATAGTTTCTCTTTCGGTACGCCAGCCCTTTGTTTCCCAGTTCTTTTTGGGGGTGATAATTTCTAGCTCAACCAGGTACTCAAAGCTCAATACACTATGATCACTCATTCCCAAGGGGGCTTCCAACTTAACTTCCCTTATATCCGACTCATTTAGGGTAAATATCAGATCAAGCAAGGCTGGTTCATCCCCTCCTCTTATTCGTGTCGGTCCCTTGACGTGTTGACTTAGAAAGTTTCTTGTTGCCACATCCAGCAACTTAGCTCTCCATGTGTCTGGGCCTCCATGTGGGTCTCTGTTTCCCCCCAATCTATCTTCCCATGGTTGAAGTCTCCCATGATTAGTAGTCTGGATCCGTTCCTGCTAGCCACAGAAGCTGCTCTCTCTATTATATTGATGGTGACCAAGTTGTTTCTATCATATTCCTGTCTGGGTCTTCTGTCATTCGGTGGGGGGTTATATATGACTACTCCTATAATTTTTTGTCCTACAGTTGCTATGGTGCCTGATATGTAGTCACTGAAACCTTCTCAGTTCTGAATTACCATCTCTTCGAAACTCCAACCTTCTCTTATTAGCAAATCTACACCACCTCCTCATCTCCTTTCTCTTTCTTTCCTCACTACATAGTAGCCCTGTGGAAACACTGCGATTGTTATGGTTTTTGTTAGCTTTGTTTCTGTGAGTGCTATTATGTCTGGGGTTTTCTTCTAGTGCCCATTCTCCGAGTTCACTTGTTTTATTTGTAATCCCATCTATTATTATAGACTATGGGTTGGTTGGTGTTGTCGTCGTCGATCCTTCTGTATGGTCAACCCAACCCACAACTCGGCAGAGTGCTTATACTAGGAGATCACCCTTGGCGTTTCTGGCTCTTGGAGAGGGGCTCAGCGTCACACGTTTAGGGGATGCGGCTCCAACACTTAGCCTCGTTGTCACGTGCACACACCCACTCGAGCCGCTGTGACTCCCCACTCTCTCCTTATGAGATATGATCTCCTCAATCCCCTATGACTTATTAGTATTACCTCTTACCCTGTCCACAGCAGTGGTTCTTGGTTCTTTCTCTCTCTCTCTCCTTCTTCACTACTTCCTGGGAAGCCTCACTAGGACAAGGGCAAACACCAGCAAATTGTGACACATTTACTGGACAAAGCACATACACGATACATACACACATATAATAATAATGAATCCTATACTCTATAATATCACAATCAGGTTGCACTCCAACACCATCAGAACTCTATTATCAGCTTATCAAGTGGTATCCTATCTCCTGGTTCACCACCTGATACTATTAACCTCCTCAAGTTGGTCAAGTCTACATACACTGTTGCACCATCAGCAAGATAATATATATATAGAAAATCAGCATTTGAATGCAATCACATATATCAGTATAAATGTTCATTGATACACAACAATGATTAATCGATCACTGTCAGTCCTCGAGCACATACATCTGTAGGTAATCAAGCCTACGACTGCAACTCTAAACTTCAGTATAAAACACTCCTTGACATAAGAATGCCAACAGTCACTCACCTCTCACTGCGTCTTGCACGCTACTGACAACCAAACACTATCAACTCCCTACAAGTAATCCACCAGAACTTCCCCTTCCACCTCTGGAAGTTCACTACCCTAATATCTTTAGGTTCTTCCGGGCTTCACTACCAGGATCCTCTGCAGCTCCTCCAGGCTGCTATCATGAAGTTTCCTTGTGCAACTACGGTGCTTCACCCTTCTGTTAGGTTCTTCCACAGCTCTCTTGGCTGCTACACCACCTCTACAGAAGCACGTGACACTCCTCTTCACTGCTGCTTCTCCTCACAGCTCGAGGTCCTTTGCTCCACTACCTTGGAGTCTCATCAGCTACTTCATCTGCTGGCTTCGAAGTTCTCAGCAACTTCTTCCCCAAAGAACAAACCACAGATTAAATGGTCGAGGGCGCTTTCCCTCTGACGGCGTCTGGTCACGGCGCTTACACCGCCCACAATAATGTCTCTGGCCGGCTTGATACTCTCTTCTTCGACCAGGACTTGAGACCACAACGTTCCCAGCTCGGTTCCACAGCTGGCACGTCTACACACTTCTCTTCTCTTCGAGATATATCACTAGGGGTTCCCTTCTGGTGGGAGCTCAAACGGAGCGCGGCTTCCCCCTGCGATGTCTGGCACTCAAGTGAGGTCAAGGTCCTCCAGAAGCGAGCCTCACGCCTCCAGCAAAATGTCCACATCTCCTAGCCAGTCATTTATCTATTTCCTTACTCACTGCCCATAATCTTAAATTGTTTTACATATCCAACCAGCCATTTTACATATGCGTTATCACCTCAATACTTGCTAGACCTTCTAGTTAGGTCAGGCTTGCTGAATAACTCTCAAGAAGGGAGACTCGTTTCTCCTGCAGGCTGAGATCATAACACTCCCCTCCCCTTATTTTTGAGAGTTATTCTAGTGGCTAGGCTCGAGATAACGCATCAGCCACTACATTGTCTCGCCCTCTTATGTGCGTTATCACCAGGTCATACTCTTGGAGCGATAAAAACCATCTGGTTAATCTCTGGTTTGCATGCTTCATTTTCTTCAGGAAAACTAGGGGATTATGGTCTGTATACACCGTTACTGGGTGTCCTCCCCCACTCACATACACTTCAAAATGTTTCAATGCCATCACCAGGGCCAAAGTCTCTTTCTCGACTGTACTGTACGACCTCTGGTGCTTAACGAACTTCTTCGAGAAGAAGGACACGGGGCGGTAAATTCCATCATTCTGCTGCGTCAGTACAGCTCCGGCCCCTATATCACTGGCATCTACAAATAACGTAAACGGCGCTTCAAAATCTGGCGACACTAGTACAGGTGCCCCAGTCAACAGTCTTTTGGTCTTCTCAAACGCTTCTTGTGCTGTTCCATTCCACTCCCACTTCTTGCTCTTTGATAGCAAACTCGTCATAGGAGCGGCTATGGTGGAGAAATTTTCACAGAACTTCCGGTAATATCCAATCATACCGAGGTATCTCAACAATTCTTTCTTACTCCTGGGCACCGGGAAGTTGTCAATGGCCTCCACCTTTGTTCTTACCGGAGCAACCTCGCCTTGCCCTACTATATATCCAAGGTACTCCAGGCGGGCTCTCCCGAACTCGCTTTTTGCCAAGTTGATCGTCATGTTGGCCTTCTCCAAACGATCGAACAAATCTAAAAGTCGATCCACGTGATCCTTCCAGGAATCAGCGAACACCACAATATCATCGATGTACACTGCACATCCGGTCGCGCCTTGTAATACCTGATTCATTACTCGTTGAAAACAACTACCACTATTCTTCATTCCGAACGGCACCACTTTATATTGGTACAAGCCGTCGGGAGTCACGAACGCTGAGATCCTCTTGGCCTCCTCAGACAGGGGAATCTGGTAGTATCCCTTCAACAGGTCTATCTTCGAGACATACCGTGCACTCCCAATCCGATCTATGCAATCGTCAATGCGCGGTATCGGAAACGAGTCAGCGACCGTGAGTGCATTCACTTTCCTATAATCGGTACAGAACCGGTACGTGCCGTCACTCTTCTTCACGAGGAGGCACGGCGAACTCCAGTCACTGTCGCTAACCTCTGCCAAGTCGTTATCTAGCAGATACTTTACTTCTGCTCTCATTGCCGCTGCTTTCTCCGGGTTAACTCTGTAAGGGTGCTGCTTGATGGGCTCAGCACTCCCTACATTCACTTCGTGCACCGTTCCGCGGTGTCTTCTAGGCACGTCCGTGAATAACGACTTATTCCTCCGTAGGATCTCCACTAGCTCCTGGCGTTGGTCATCCTCCAAATGACCCAGACGCTCACCTATCTTGGCCAGGCTTTCTGTATTTGATATCTTCGCGCCATCAGCCCTCTCTAACTTACAGTTCTCCTCTTCTATCCCTTTGCCGTCTCCTCCACACAGCACTGTCGCCTGCAATGGGGTTTCCATCGGTTCTTCATCGCCTAGAGGCTTATCTCTGTCATAGTACCTCTTTATCATGTTCACGTGGCAAACCTGTGACTTCCTCGGACGATCTGGCATGTGGATTACATAATTCACATCCCCTAATGCCTTCTGGATGGTATATGGTCCACAAAATCTCGACTCGTATATACTTCCTTTTACCGGTAGCAAGACTAACACCTGATCTCCTTCTTGAAATTTCCTGCCCTTCGCCTTCCTGTCGTGGTACCTTACCATCTCTGCCTGGGATGTCCTCAAATTTTCCTTGGCCAAATCTCTGGCCCTAGAGAGTCGCTCTCTAAAAGTCTTCACATATTTTCCCACGTCCACCTTAGGCCTATCCACGGTGAGCTGCTCCTTCAGCGCGCCCACTGGGCTCCTCACGGAGTGTCCGTACACCAGTTGAAATGGGGTGAATCCGAGTGATTCTACTACCGCATCCCTGATGGCGAACAACACGGATGGTAATGCCTCGTCCCAACTACTCCCTTCCTCAGCGCAGTATATCCTCAACAAGCTCTTTAGCGTTCCATGGAAACGCTCCAATGCTCCCTGCGACTGAGGGTGATACGGTGACGAGCGCACTTGCTCTACTCTCCATCCTTTCACAGTTTCCCTAAACAACTTCGACTGGAAGACACTCCCCTGGTCCGTCTGGATAACCTTGGGCATTCCTACCCACGCAATGTAGTTCTGTAGTCTATCCAGAACGGCTCTCGACGTCACTCTTCTCAGAGGGATTGCTTCAGGGAAACGGGTGGCCGTGCACATTATGGTCAGTAAGTACTCGTGGCCTTTTCTGGTCCTCGGCAACGGACCTACACAGTCTATCAAGACTCTCTCAAAAGGCTCGCCAAATGCCGGTATGGGCTTTAAGGGTGCCTTTGGTATAGCCGGAGCCGGCTTACCTGCACGTTGGCACGCCAAACATGTCCTACAATATTTCTTTACCTCCTTCCACACGTTCGGCCAGTAGAAGTGCTCCTGCACCTTATTTAAGGTCTTCTTCACCCCCAAGTGCCCTGCCATATCTACGGAGTGGGCCAGTTCTAACACAGCCGCCCTAAACTCCTTCGGCACTAACACTTGGTGCTTCTCCAACCATACCTTATCTGCGCCGGCTTTGTCCGGTCGCCATTTCCTCATTAGTACATCATCGTCCAAGTAGTAATACACGGGGGACTCCGAACATGAATTTCCCCCTTTTGCCTCCCTGATTAGATCTATAAACTCCTCTTTCTGAGCCCTAATCAGGTCCGCACGGTTCACGCTGAACTTTTCAGGTAGGGTCATTTTCACTTCCTGTCTCCTCGAATCCTCATTCTTCTGAGCTCGATCTTCGTCGAACAGCCCAGACATGTCCATGTTGACCTCCTCCCTTGGTGGAGTCGACACTGTCATATCATCTCCAATGTCTTCCTCGGCGGCTACGTCCGACTCTGTCACTACACAGGCCGGGTATACGATGACTTGACTGTCCTCTGCCTCATCTTCAAGGATGCTGGCTAGATCTATCTTGTCCGGCGTTCCACTTGTACCGCGGTCCTTCTGGTTCACCTCCGGCACAGCTTTTACTATCAGCTCTGGCAGCACCTTGGACCCACACAAGTCGTTCCCCAGGATCACTTGGACTCCTGGAACAGGTATGTTGGGGCACACTCCCAACATCACCTCCGCCGACAAATAATCTGACTTCAACTGGACAGCACACACGGGCATGTCACTCTTAGACAACAACCCATGAACCTTTATCCTCCTACTGCCAGCTAACAGTCGATCATTTCTTATTAGGCCTCTCAGAATCAAGCTCTGATTGGCTCCAGTATCCCTGAGGATACTAACCTCCACCTCGGGTTGACCTTCTATGCCGACCCAACCTTTACTAATGAACGGCCTATACCGCTCGTTCATCAAATCTACCTTCTGTGGTTTGTCTTGTTGTACATCAATGTACTTCTTCCGGGGATCACATGTCGTCAGGGTCACGACTCTCTTGCCCTGCCGACAATCTCGCATCATGTGACCTGATCTGTTGCACTTGTAGCATCTCATTTGGGAGAAATCTCTCCTATACGCCCCCGAGTAGCTCTGACTCTGCCCACTCGTATTGGAGTTCCTCGGGCCAGATGTACTACTCATACTCTGTGGAGCTTCATTGGACTCTTGTCTCCTCTGCACACTTTTATTTTCCTGCTTACCTCCAGCAGGCGGACTCGGCAACTTTCCTTCCTGGGGCTTAAAACTAGCTGGTCTGCTTGTCTGCCCCCCAAAACTTCTTCCTCCCCAGACTCCACTGGGTCTGCTATTGCTGCGTCTCGCCTCGCTTCTCACTCTGTTCTCCCTTAAGCTCTTGTACGCTTCAGTAATCATATCCGCCCTATCTGCGGCATCTTTCACCTCCTTTATCCCTGCTTCTTGGATCTTGAACTTTGTTTCGGGATGCATCATCTCCAAAAACTTCTCCATGACCATCAGTTGCTTCAGGTCAGCGTAAGATCCAACTCCAGCAGCCTCAATCCACTTCTGGAATCGTCTTTCCAGATCTCTTGCTGTCTCAGCAAACGTACATGCTCCAACTTTCACCATCTCTCTGATGCGCTTCCTATAAGCTTCTGGGGTTAACTGAAACGAGCGCAATATGCTGCTCTTTACCGTGGCATAATCCTGGCACTCTTCCAGTGACAATTGGGTGTATGCCTCCCTGGCTGCACCGGTCAATCTTAACTGGACCAGCTGGGCCCATTCCTCCTGTGGCCACTCCTTGATGCTGGCTACTTTTTCAAAGTGCTCGAAAAAGCTCTCTGCCTCTTCGGGAACAAACAAGGGAATGTCCTTCTCCCTAACCCTAACATCTGGTGGGTGTGATACCTGGGTGGTGCTCTCTGGCAACCCATGTTCAATCCTTTGCTCAGCCAAGGTTCTATTCGCTTCTATCTGCATTTGTTTTGTTCTCTCTTTTTCTTTTTCGACCTGGGCTTTTTCTTTTTCTTGTTCCAACTCCAGTTCCCTTACTCTGGTTTTCTCTTTTTCTTTCTCCACCTCTAGTCTTGCTTTCTCTTTTTCTTTCTCCTGTTCCAACTCCAGTTCTCTTACTCTGGTTTTCTCTTTTTCTACTTCCAACCTGGTTTTCTCTTTTTCCTTCTCGGCTTCATTTTTCATCTGGAGTTCTAATTTCATCTTTTCCAGCTGGAACTGTCTCTCCTTGTCCTCACGCTGCATCTGGAGCTCTAACTGGAATCTCTCCAAGCTCCTATTCCGGCTACTCCTGCTACTGCGGCTACTCTTGCTGCTCCTACTCGATCCCTGGGATCTCACGTCATCCTGCCCATCATCCTCCTTTCTACTTTCAGCTCCTTCCTGGGCTCCTTGTTCTGCCGCTTCACTTCTGGCTCTTAACTGCCTCAGGATCTCATCCTTCATCCCAGCTACTTTAGATGCTTTCAACCTGATGCCACATTTTTCTGCTATTTGTTTCAATTGATCCCTCGTGCAACCTTCTAAATCCTCAGGCTTGCCTGACTCCACAAACGCTTGCACCTTATCCATCTTTGTCCTGTGAGTCTTCCCAAGAGAGAGAATATACACCTGCGTTCACACAGTTTATCTATTTCAGCAAGGGTGTACAAATCCACTCTTGGACAGGGTGTGGGTGTGTCAGTTCATAATCCCGGACAGGCCCCCAATCTATTATAGACTATGGGTTGGTTGGTGTTGTCGTCGTCGATCCTTCTGTATGGACAACCCAACCCACAACTCGGCAGAGTGCTTATACTAGGAGATCACCCTTGGCGTTTCTGGCTCTTGGAGAGGGGCTCAGCGTCACACGTTTAGGGGATGCGGCTCCAACACTTAGCCTCGTTGTCACGTGCACACACCCACTCGAGCCGCTGTGACTCCCCACTCTCTCCTTATGAGATATGATCTCCTCAATCCCCTATGACTTATTAGTATTACCTCTTACCCTGTCCACAGCAGTGGTTCTTGGTTCTTTCTCTCTCTCTCTCCTTCTTCACTACTTCCTGGGAAGCCTCACTAGGACAAGGGCAAACACCAGCAAATTGTGACACATTTACTGGACAAAGCACATACACGATACATACACACATATAATAATAATGAATCCTATACTCTATAATATCACAATCAGGTTGCACTCCAACACCATCAGAACTCTATTATCAGCTTATCAAGTGGTATCCTATCTCCTGGTTCACCACCTGATACTATTAACCTCCTCAAGTTGGTCAAGTCTACATACACTGTTGCACCATCAGCAAGATAATATATATATAGAAAATCAGCATTTGAATGCAATCACATATATCAGTATAAATGTTCATTGATACACAACAATGATTAATCGATCACTGTCAGTCCTCGAGCACATACATCTGTAGGTAATCAAGCCTACGACTGCAACTCTAAACTTCAGTATAAAACACTCCTTGACATAAGAATGCCAACAGTCACTCACCTCTCACTGCGTCTTGCACGCTACTGACAACCAAACACTATCAACTCCCTACAAGTAATCCACCAGAACTTCCCCTTCCACCTCTGGAAGTTCACTACCCTAATATCTTTAGGTTCTTCCGGGCTTCACTACCAGGATCCTCTGCAGCTCCTCCAGGCTGCTATCATGAAGTTTCCTTGTGCAACTACGGTGCTTCACCCTTCTGTTAGGTTCTTCCACAGCTCTCTTGGCTGCTACACCACCTCTACAGAAGCACGTGACACTCCTCTTCACTGCTGCTTCTCCTCACAGCTCGAGGTCCTTTGCTCCACTACCTTGGAGTCTCATCAGCTACTTCATCTGCTGGCTTCGAAGTTCTCAGCAACTTCTTCCCCAAAGAACAAACCACAGATTAAATGGTCGAGGGCGCTTTCCCTCTGACGGCGTCTGGTCACGGCGCTTACACCGCCCACAATAATGTCTCTGGCCGGCTTGATACTCTCTTCTTCGACCAGGACTTGAGACCACAACGTTCCCAGCTCGGTTCCACAGCTGGCACGTCTACACACTTCTCTTCTCTTCGAGATATATCACTAGGGGTTCCCTTCTGGTGGGAGCTCAAACGGAGCGCGGCTTCCCCCTGCGATGTCTGGCACTCAAGTGAGGTCAAGGTCCTCCAGAAGCGAGCCTCACGCCTCCAGCAAAATGTCCACATCTCCTAGCCAGTCATTTATCTATTTCCTTACTCACTGCCCATAATCTTAAATTGTTTTACATATCCAACCAGCCATTTTACATATGCGTTATCACCTCAATACTTGCTAGACCTTCTAGTTAGGTCAGGCTTGCTGAATAACTCTCAAGAAGGGAGACTCGTTTCTCCTGCAGGCTGAGATCATAACACTATGTTAGTGTACATTGCCTTGAAGCTCACTTTCTTCTGTTAATTTTCTTGTCCCTTTCTTGGCGAGCATTCTGCTGGTGTGGGAAGCTGTTCCGTGGGTGAGAAGATCTGTGAGGTGGTTTGCAGGGTCTCGGCGGATTTTGGGGTGGGGGTGGGGGTTTAAGGGAAGGGGGGACAGGTAGGGTGTGGGTTAAGGAGATAGGGGGGACATGGAAGATACGGGGTGAGGGGGGAGGAGGGATAGGGAGGGTATGGGATGAAGGGAGAGGGGGGACAGGGGGGAACACGTGGGAGTGGGGGACATGGTGGAAATGGGGAAGGGGTGACAGGGTCAGAATGGGGTGGGGGGGAGGGAGGGTTGGGTGGGGGCAGGTAGGGTGAGGGGAAGGGAGGGTTTCTATACAGAGGGGGGTGGTGGTGTTGCCCTCCCCTCTGGTGTTACTGGGATGCTGGTTTTGGGTTCCCCTCTTGTCTCTGGGACTGTTGTGTTTTGGGGCTGTGATTTTCTGGTTTGCTCCTCTCTCCCTGCGCTTCCTCCTTGCCTCTGCTGCCCTGTCTCTCTCCTCCTTCGTCCTGTCCCTCTGCAGGAATACTTTTTTGTATCCTTCACATGCTGCAGACGACTCTTCTTTTCGAGAATATCCTCCTTCGTTGTTTCGTTTGTAAACACCACCTTTACAAGTCGGTTTCTGTCCTTGTTGTACCAGCCCAACCTGAAAACCTTCTCAATGTTTTGTTCAGCCCCTTCCATCTGTAACCCCTTTCATTAGCCCATGTACTAGCTCTTTATCCTTGCTTTTCCATTCTTGCCTATTGGATACCTTCCTGTTCTTTGATGCCTATAACTGCCACTGATCTTTTTCTCTCCAGCAGCTGAGTGGTGCACCTTGCTGCTTTCTGTGAGGTAGCTGCTTGCATGAATACCTCCCTCACTGTGTCCATTGCTTCTGAGCTCTTTTTCCGTCTTTCCGCAAATGTTTCAGGTACAGAGGCATTTCCTTCCAATGTAACATTCCCACCTTTCCTTTGGATGATAATCTGATGCTCGATCTCTTTATTTTTCTCTGTGAGGGATTTCATCTCCTTCCTTGCTGATGTCAGCTCACTTTGTAGGTTGTTAATTGTAATCCTCATTTCATGTATTTCCCTCCTGAATTCCTCTAGAACTTGTGTTAATATTTCCTTCGTTTGGTCACTTTGGCTGCTCCCTGTGCCCCTGTTGCATCCTCCTGCCATTTTGTCCCTTGTCAAGAGAGAGAGCAAGAGAGAGAGAGCAAGAGAGAAAGAGAGAGAGAGAGAGAGAGCAAGAGAGAGAGAGCAAGAGAGAGAGAGAGAGCAAGAGAGAGAGAGAGAGCAAGAGAGAGAGAGAGAGAGAGAGAGAGAGAGAGAGAGAGAGAGAGAGAGAGAGAGAGAGAGAGAGAGAGAGAGAGAGAGAGAGAGAGAGAGAGAGAGAGAGAACGTGTGTGTGTGCATGTGTGTGCATGTGATGGGGGTTAAGAGGAGGTGGGAGAGGTGTTGTCTTCAGATTACGGCAGGTAAGAGAGGGAGTAAGAGAAGGGGTAAGAGTGGGGTGGATTATGAGTGAGGTTTTATCCCCTTTCCACGAAAGGTGTTAATCCCTTCTAGCCTGACTGGACGTATGTGTGTGTGCGTGTGTTTGTTTTTGCGTGTGCGTGCGTGTGTTACGGGGGTCCTGAAAAATGTCAACATCTACCCAAAATGAGCCACTTTGATATTTTAAATGTATCTGATATACTGAACAAGAATTTGGTAATATTTTACCTCTGTACACCTGAAGAATTGACCAGAGAGGGGTACCTACCTGTCAGCCTCCCACTCACGCAACCAAGTGAATAATTACGATGCTGGATGACGAAGTGATCCGTCGTCGCCTCACATGTGGTGATTCACTAATCCAGTAGATTGATGATGGCGGTTCTTCTCTATCTAACAAAATCTCTGGAGTCAGTCACTGTATCGGTGTGTCTGTTGTGTTTCAGTTCACCAATTCACTGTACCACTAATCACTTGACCCAACACGTAAACAAAACCTCGTGGGCCCTCCCACGTGGCCTGTCTGGTGAATTCACTGTTTAACACAAAGTTCTAGTGATAGCACTTTATTTTTTCTTTCCTATTCGCGGCAGTTATACTCTTTGTGATACCCCTAGATCTGTGACCACCTTAACCCAAAAATATTGGCGTTTATTATAGCGCGTGACCCTAGCGACCCTCCCTCCGCGGCTGGCTGAACTGAACTGTCGTGTGTGTGTGTGTGTTTACTAGTTGTGTTTTGCGGGGGTTGAGCTTTGCTCTTTCGGCCCGCCTCTCAACTGTCAATCAACTGTTTACTAACTACTTTTTTTCACACCACACACACACACACCCCAGGAAGCAGCCCGTGACAGCTGACTAACTCCCAGGTACCTATTTACTGCTAGGTAACAGGGGCACTTAGGGTGAAAGAAACTTTGCCCATTTGTTTCTGCCTCGTACGGGAATCGAACCCGCGCCACAGAATTACGAGTCCTGCGCGCTATCCACCAGGCTACGAGGCCCCCCACCTGTGTGTGTGTGTGTGTGTGTGTGTGTGTGTACTCACCTATATGTACTCACCTATATGTGCTTGCAGGATCGAGCATTGACTCTTGGATCCCGCCTTTCTAGCTATCGGTTGTTTACAGCAATGACTCCTGTCCCATTTCCCTATCATACCTAGTTTTAAAAGTATGAATAGTATTTGCTTCCACAACCTGTTCCCCAAGTGCATTCCATTTTTCTACTACTCTCACGCTAAAAGAAAACTTCCTAACATCTCTGTGACTCATCTGAGTTTCCAGTTTCCACCCATGTCCCCTCGTTCTGTTATTATTACGTGTGAACATTTCATCTATTTCCACTTTGTCAATTCCCCTGAGTATTTTATATGTCCCTATCATATCTCCTCTCTCCCTTCTTTTCTCTAGTGTCGTAAGGTTCAGTTCCTTCAGCCGCTCTTCATATCCCATCCCTCGTAGCTCTGGGATAAGCCTCGTCGCAAACCTCTGAACCTTCTCCAGTTTCTTTATGTGTTTCTTCAGGTGGGGGCTCCATGATGGTGCGGCATACTCTAAGACGGGTCTCACGTAGGCAGTGTAAAGCGCCCTAAAAGCTTCCTCATTTAGGTTTCTGAATGAAGTTCTAATTTTCGCCAGTGTAGAGTACGCTGCTGTCGTTATCCTATTTATATGTGCCTCAGGAGTTAGATTAGGTGTCACATCCACTCCCAGGTCTCTTTCTCGAATCGTTACAGGGAAGGCTGTTCCCCTTCATTGTGTACTGTCCCTTTGGTCTCCTGTCACCTGATCCCATTTCCATAACTTTACATTTACTGGTGTTAAACTCCAGTAGCCATTTCCCTGACCATCTCTGCAGCCTGTTTAAGTCCTCTTGGAGGATCCTACAATCCTCGTCTGTCACAACTCTTCTCATTAATTTTGCGTCATCTGCAAACATTGACATGTATGATTCCACTCCTTTAAACATATCATTTACGTAAATTAGAAAGAGGATTGGTCCCAGCACCGATCCTTGAGGTACTCCACTTGTTGCTGTTCGCCAGTCCGACTTTTCGCCCCTTACCATTACCCTCTGGCTCCTTCCTGTTAGGTAGTTCCTCACCCATACTAGGGCCTTTCCGCTTACTCCTGCCTGCCTCTCAAGTTTGTATAGCAGTCTCATGTGCGGTACCGTATCAAAGGCCTTTTGGCAGTCAAGAAATATGCAGTCTGCCCAGCCTTCTCTGTCCTGCCTTATCCTTGTTACTTTATCATAGAATTCTAAAAGGTTTGTTAGGCATGATTTCCCTGTCCAGAACCCATGTTGGTGCTTGTTTACAAACCCAATGCTCTCCAGGTGCTCAACAAGTCTTAGCCTAATTATTCTTTCAAGTATTTTGCAGGGGATGCTTGTCAGTGATACGGGTCTGTAGTTAAGTGCCTCCTCCCTATCACCCTTTTTGAAAATCGGTACGACATTTGCCTCCTTCCAGCAACTGGGCAATTCTCCCGACATAAGTGACTCATTAAAGATCATTGCCAGAGGCACGCTGAGAGCCTGCGCTGCCTCTTTAAGTATCCACGGTGATACTTTGTCTGGTCCAACAGCTTTATTTGCATCCAGTGTTGTCAACTGTTTCATTACATCCTCTGCTGTCACCTCTATATCTGATAGTCTTTCATCTTGGGTAATCTCTTCTAACAATGGGAGCTGCTCAGGCTCGGTTGTGAACACTCCATGGAATTTTGCATTCAGTACCTCGCAGATTTCCTTGTCGCTTTCTGTATATGCCCCTTCTGTTTTCCTCAGTCTTGTCACTTGGTCATTTACCGACATCTTCCTTTTTATATGGCTATGTAGTAATTTTGGTTGCTTTTTCGCTTTGACTGCAATATCGTTCTCATAATTTCTTTCCGACACTCGTCTTATGTTAATGTAATCATTCCTAGCTCTGTTACATCTAATCCTGTTGTCCTCTGTCCTTTGTCTTCTGTACTTCCTCCACTCCCTCCTGCTTCTCACCTTTGCTTCCTGACACTGTCTATTAAACCATGGGTTATTATATTCCCTCCTGCTTTTTTCCTTTATTGTTGGAATAAATCTATCTTCAGCCTCCTTGCATTTCAATATGACTTGGTTCATCATACCTTGCACTGTTTTTCCTCTAAGTTCTTCCTCCCACTGCACTTCTCCCAGGTAGTCCCTTATCCTTCTGTAGTCCCCTTTTCTGTAATCAAGTCTCCTTTCCCGGACCTCTTGTCCTTTGGTCACAATTTTAAGCTCCATCATGTAGTCAAAGACTAGGACACAATGGTCACTAGCTCCTAGTGGTATTTCATGTTCCAACTGCTCGATGTCTTCTACATTCTGAGTGATAATGAGATCTAATAGGCTGGGCGTATCCCCTCCTCTTTCCCTAGTATCTTCTTTCACATGCTGTGTTAGGAAATTCCTGTCAATAACGTCTACCAGCTTCGCTCCCCAGGTCTCCTCCCCGCCATGGGGATTCCTCGTTTCCCAATCTATCTCTCCGTGATTTAGGTCCCCCATGACCAGCAGCTTCGCTCTCATTCTATGCGCTAAAGTTGCTGCCCTCTGCAGTTCATCCATACATGTCTTGTTGCTGTCCTCGTACTCCTGCCTGGGCCTTCTACTGTTTGGTGGGGGATTGTAGAGTATCAAGATTACAATCTTCTTCCCATCCACTGTCAGAGTTCCATGTATGAAGCTTGTGCTTTCATTGGTACCCGGATTTTCCAGCTCATCAAACTTCCATTTCCGCTTTATTAGTAGTGCCACTCCTCCTCCCTGTCTCTGTGTCCTTTCTTTTCTTATCACCTGGTACCCCTCTGGAAAGATTGCATCCGAGATCATGCCATTTATTTTAGTTTCCACTATTGCCACTATGTCTGGGTCTGCCTCACTAACTCTTTCTTTTATCTCTTCTGCTTTATTGGCTACCCCATCAGCATTGGTGTACCAAACCTTGAGACTCTTCTTGGAAACTCGGGTGCCAGAGTTCCCCCTTTCACCAGGGGTCTGGGGGGAACTGGGGGGTGTCTGGGGGGCAAGTAGGGGCTGTGGGGGTGAGTGGGGAGGTGCTAGGGGGGTGCCTGGGAGTGCCTGGTAGGCGAATGGGGTCTGGGCATCTAGGGGGGTAGGAAGGGCATAATGGGTCTGAAAGTTAGGGGTCTGAATAGCATAGGGGGGTTGAGAAATAGAGTGAGACTGAGAGTCAGATAGAGGTTGAGAGGTTGGGGGGAAGAGGGATACTGAGGGCGGAGAGCTGAGATGAGAATGGAGCATGGGTGCTGGGAGTGGAAGAGAGGGTATATTAGTTAGGGGGGAATCGGGGGTAGGTGGGGGTTTTGGGGTAGAAGAGGGGAAGAGGGAGATGGGGGAAGGTGTTAGGGGGTCACAAGGTGAGGGGGTTAAATGTGGGCTGGAGGTGCATAGGAGGGGTGAGGGTTGGGTGGGGTTTGGGGGTGAGTGGAAGAGGGGTGCAGTGGAAGCTGGGATGGAGTAGATGGAATTGAAGTCAATGGGGTAGAAGGGGCAGGGGAGTAGGAAGGGGTATTTGGGGAGGGGGGATGGGAAGGTGGGTTTGGGGAGGGCATGGCTTGACCCACTGGGGTCGCTGACAAGTGTGATGTAGCAGGGGCAGGGGCAGGGGAATCGTTGTGGAGGTGCAAATGTGGAAGGGACAGGGGGGTTTTGGGAGGCTGAGGCAGGGGGGATGTATAGGAGGGCTGAGTTGGGGAGGATGCGACCTGGGAGGTGACCTGGGAGGTGACCTGGGATGTGACCTGGGAGGTGAGACTACCTGAGAGGCTAGTTCGATGTCGTTGTTGCCATCTATTTTTGTGGGCTGTTTGCTCATCTTTCGTCATAAACCTCTCTATAAACACATTGTAATGGGTTTCACTTCCTCTGAGTAAATGCTTGGTCCTCATTATGTACTCCACTGCCTCCTCATTGGAGAATTGCACCAGAACAGGTCTATTCTTGGTACAATTGTAAGGTCCAACCCGTCGATTGATATCCACCTCGCGTTCTGCCATCTCTGCTCCAATACACCTCAATATCTCGTGCAATTCGTATTTTTCTGTTTCTATTCTCTCTTGTCTTGTTGGTGCCCTAGATTCGAATAATCCATGTATTATAATAGACCGTCTCCTCAGTAATTCATTGTCATGCTGGTAGCCTGTCCCCTGGGGATTCCCCATCCCAACCGCAGTCACTAACCCATCCCCCACTAATCCTCTATCCTTAGCCATGCTGCTAATCCTTCCTAATTCGTTTGTGATACGAACACATTCCCTCTCCCAGTCCTCTCTTCCCTTCCTAATCTCTTCCTGAACATAGAGCATAAGTTCTTGTTTCTGCCTCTCTACCGCATCCTGTATTTGCTGAAATACCTCACTTTTAATCCCCTGGATTAGATCCTCCAACCAATCACTCCTTCTCTCTACAAATTTCCCTATTAATTTGTCTATAAATCTGTCCTCCTCCTCATCCCTGCTGGTGATTGACCTTGAACCCCTTCTAGTCATTGCAGTAACAATCCAGCCAAAAAGGCGCTCCTCAATACCTTGCACAATCTGCTAACACAATAGGTGAGTGAATCTCCAATCGTCGTCCCACGTGGTGGTAGAAGGGTTGCTG
Organism: Procambarus clarkii; assembly: GCF_040958095.1. NCBI lineage: Eukaryota > Metazoa > Arthropoda > Malacostraca > Decapoda > Cambaridae > Procambarus > Procambarus clarkii. The sequence continues at coordinate 29,764,396 of NC_091187.1, forward strand.
CCGTAGGTGAGGTCACGCGGTCAGAGGTCGGTGAGGTCTGCTTCCACACTGCACAGTATTTCCTCAACTATTTTGAATTACGCTAATTAAACTGTTTTTCTTCACTACCTTATGGCTCTGGTCAAAACCCAAGGTTTTTTCATTCACTTGTACATTCACTTATAGTCTTTTTCACTTCGAAGTTGCCTGATTACCCCTCCCACTCCACTAGTGAACCAGGAGCTCCCAACCCACGTCCACCCAACACGATGGTCACAAGACAAGTGACCAAGTGTGTGTGTGTGTGTGTGTGTGTGTGTGTGTGTGTGTGTGTGCTCACCTAGTTGTACTCACCTAGTTGTGCTTGTGGGGGTTGAGCTCTGGCTCTTTGGTCCCGCCTCTCAACCGTCAATCAACAGGTGTACAGGTTCTTTGAAACTGTGAATGGAGTCAGCCTCCACTACATCACTCCCTAATGCAGTCCATTTGTCAACCACTCTGACACTAAAAAAGTTCTTTCTAGTATCTCTGTGGCTCATTTGGGCACTCAGTTTCCACCTGTGTTTCAGTGTGTGTGTCTCTTGTGTCAAATAGACTGTCTTTATCTACCCTATAAATTTCCTTGAGAATCTTGAATATGGTGATCATGTCCCCCCCAACTCTTCTGTCTTCCAGTGAAGTGAGGTTTAATTCCCGTTGTCTCTCCTCGTAGCTTATACCTCTCAGCTCGGGTACTAGTCTGGTGGCAAACCTTTGAACCTTTTCCAGTTTGGTCTTATCCTTAACTAGATATGGACTCCATACTGGGGCTGCATACTCCAGGATTGCCCTAACATATGTGGTATACAAAGTTCTGAATGATTCCTTACACAAGTTTCTGAATGCCGTTCCTATGTTGGCCAGCCTGGCTTATGCTGCTGATGTTGTCCTCTTGATATGGGCTGCAGGAGACAGGTCAGGCGTGATATCAACCCCCAGATCTTTTTCTTTCTCTGACTCTTGAAGTATTTCATCTCCCAGATGGTACCTTGTATCTGGCCTCCTGCTCCCTACACCTATCTTCATTACATTACATTTGCTTAGGTGTGTGTGTGTGTGTGTGTGTGTGTGTGTGTGTGTGTGTGTGTGTGTGTGTGTGTGTGTGTGTGTGTGTGTGTGTGTGTGTGTGTGTGTGTGTGTGTGTGTGTGTGTGTGTGTGTGTGTGTGTACTCACCTAGTTGTGTTTGCGGGGGTTGAGCTCTGGCTCTTTGGTCCCGCCTCTCATCCGTCAATCAACAGGTGTACAGATTCCTGAGCCTATTGGACTCTATCATATCTACACTTGAAACTGTGTATGGAATCAGCCTCCACCACATCACTTCCTAATGCATTCCATTTGTCAACCACTCTGACGCAAAAAAAGTTATTTCTAATATCTTTGTGGCTCATTTGGGTACTCAGTTTCCACCTGTGTCCCCTCGTGCGTGTGCCCCTTGTGTTAAATAGCATGTCTTTATCTACCCTATCAATTCCCTTCAGAATCTTGAATGTGGTGATCATGTCCCCCCCCCTAACTCTTCTGTCTTCCAGCGAAGTGAGGTTTAATTCCCGTAGTCTCTCCTAGTAGTTCATACCTCTCAGCTCAGGTACTAGTCTGGTGGCAAACCTTTGAACCTTTTCCAGTTTAGTCTTATCCTTGACTAGATATGGACTCCATATCTAGTGTGTCTACTCACCTAGTTGTGTTTGCGGGGGTTGAGCTCTGGCTCTTTGGTCCCGCCTCTCAACCGTCAATCAACAGGTGTAGAGATTCCTTAGCCTATCGGGCTCTATCATATCTACACTTGAAACTGTGTATGGAGTTAGCCTCCACCACATCACTTCCTAATGCATTCCATTTGTCAACCACTCTGACACTAAAAAAGTTCTTTCTAATATCTCTGTGACTCATTTGGGCACTCAGTTTCCACCTGTGTCCCCTTGTGCGTGTTCCCCTTGTGTTTAATAGACTGTCTTTATCTACCCTATCAATCCCCTTTAGAATCTTGAATGTGGTGATCATGTCCCCCCTAACTCTTCTGTCTTCCAGCGAAGTGAGGTTTAATTCCCGTAGTCTCTCCTCGTAGCTCATACCTCTCAGCTCGGGTACTAGTCTGGTGGCAAACCTTTGAACCTTTTCCAGTTTAGTCTTATCCTTGACTAGATATGGACTCCATGCTGGGGCTGCATACTCCAGGATTGGCCTGACATATGTGGTATACAAAGTTCTGAATGATTCTTTACACAAATTTCTGAATGCCGTTCGTATGTTGGCCAGCCTGGCATATGCCGCTGATGTTATCCGCTTGATATGTGCTGCCGGAGACAGGTCTGGCGTGATATCAACCCCCAAGTCTTTTTCCTTCTCTGACTCCTGAAGAATTTCCTCTCCCAGATGATACCTTGTATCGGGCTTCCTACTCCCTACACCTATCTTCATTACATTACATTTGGTTGGGTTAAACTCTAACAACCATTTGTTCGACCATTCCTTCAGCATGTCTAGGTCTTCTTGAAGCCTCAAACAGTCCTCTTCTGTTTTAATCCTTCTCATAATTTTAGCATCGTCCGCAAACATTGAGAGAAATGAATCGATACCCTCCGGGAGATCATTTACATATATCAGAAACAAGATAGGACCGAGTACAGAGCCCTGTGGGACTCCACTGGTGACTTCACGCTAATCGGAGGTCTCACCCCTCACCGTAACTCTCTGCTTCCTATTGCTTAGATACTCCCTTATCCACTGGAGCACCTTACCAGCTACACCTGCCTGTCTCTCCAGCTTATGTACCAGCCTCTTATGTGGTACTGTGTCAAAGGCTTTCCGACAATCCAAGAAAATGCAGTTCGCCCAGCCCTCTCTTTCTTGCTTAATCTGTGTCACCTGATCGTAGAATTCTATCAAGCCTGTAAGGCAAGATTTACCCTCCCTGAATCCATGTTGGCGATTTGTCACGAAGTCCCTTCTCTCCAGATGTGTTACCAGGTTTTTTCTCACGATCTTCTCCATCTCCTTGCATGGTATACAAGTCAAGGACACTGGCCTGTAGTTCAGTGCCTCTTGTCTGTCGCCTTTTTTGTATATTGGGACCACATTCGCCGTCTTCCATATTTCTGGTAGGTCTCCCGTCTCTAGTGACTTACTATACACTATGGAGAGTGGCAAGCAAAGTGCCTCTGCACACTCTTTCAGTACCCATGGTGAGATCCCATCTGGACCAACAGCCTTTCTAACATCCAGATCCAGCAGGTGTCTCTTGACTTCCTCTCTCGTAATTTCGAACTCCTCCAAGGCCGCCTGGTTTACCTCCCTTTCTCCTAGCACAATGACCTCACCCTGTTCTATTGTGAAGACCTCCTGGAACCTCTTGTTGAGTTCCTCACACACCTCTCTGTCATTCTCTGTATACCTGTCCTCGCCTGTTCTAAGTTTCAATACCTGTTCTTTCACTGTTGTTTTCCTTCTGATGTGACTGTGGAGTAGCTTTGGTTCGGTCTTGGCTTTGTTTGCTATATCATTTTCAAAATTTTTCTCTGCTTCTCTTCTCACCCTGACGTACTCATTCCTGGTTCTCTGGTATCTCTCTCTGCTTTCTGGTGTTCTGTTATTCCGGAAGTTCCTCCACGCCTTTTTGTTCAGTTTCTTCGCTTCCATACATGCCCTATTATACCATGGATTCTTCTGTTGCTTCTCGGATTTTTCCCTTTGGCCCGGGATGAATCTGTTTACTGCCTCCTGACACTTTTGGGTAACATATTCCATCATACCCTGTACAGACTTGTCTCTGAGGTCTGTGTCCCAAGGTATTTCACTTAGGAAACTTCTCATCTGTTCATAATTCCCCTTTCGGTATGCCAGCCTTTTGATTCCTAGTTCTTTTTGGGGGGAGATAAGTTCTAGCACTACCAGGTACTCAAAGTTCAATACACTGTGGTCACTCATTCCCAAGGGCGCTTCCATCTTAACTTCCCTTATATCCCATTCATTTAGGGTAAATATCAAATCGAGCATTGCTGGTTCATCTTCTCCTCTCATTCTTGATGGTTCTTTGGTGTGCTGGCTTAGAAAGTTTCTTGTTGCCACGTCCAGCAGCTTAGCTCTCCATGTTTCTGGTCCTCCATGCGGGTCTCTGTTCTTCCAATCTATCTTCCCATGGTTGAAGTCTCCCATAATTAGTAGTCCAGATTCATTCCTGCTAGCAACAGAAGCTGCTCTTTCTATTATGTTAATGGTGGCCATGTTGTTTCTATCATATTCCTGTCTAGGTCTTCTGTCATTTGGTGGTGGATTATATATGACTGCGACTATAATTTTTTTCCCTCCATTTGTTACAGTACCTGCTATGTAGTCACTGAAATCTTCACAGCCCTGAATATCCATCTCCTCAAAATCCCAGCCTTTTCTTACCAGCAGAGCTACACCACCCCCACCTCTTCCTTCCCTCTCTTTCCTCATAACATAATAGTCCTGTGGGAACACTGCATTTGTTATCGTTTTCGTGATCTTTGTTTCTGTGAGGGCTATTATGTCTGGGTTTTCCT
>NC_091187.1:29773937-29873937 GCF_040958095.1 Procambarus clarkii
TGGCGAGATTCCATCCAGCCCAACAGCTTTTCTCACATCCAGCTCCAATAGGAGCTTCTTGACCTCATCTCTTGTAATTTCGAACCTATCCAAGGTCACCTGGTTTGCTGCCACCTCTTCTAGCGCCGCGACATCTCCCTGTTCTATTGTAAAGACCTCCTGGAACCTTTTGTTGAGTTCTTCACACACCTCTTTGTATTCTCTGTGTACCTGTCCTCGCCCACCATAAGTTTCATGACCTGTTCCTTCACTGTTGTCTTCCTCCTGATGTGACTGTGTAGTAGCTTTGGTTCGGTCTTGGCTTTATTAGCTATATCATTTTCATACCTTTTCTCAGCTGCTCTTCTCACACTGACATACTCGTTCCTGGTTCTCTGGTATCTCACTCTACTTTCTGGTGTTCTGTTATTACGGAAGTTCCTCCATGCCCTTTTGTTCAGCTCCTTTGCTTTCATACATTCCTTATTAAACCACGGATTCTTCCTTTGCTTCTCTGTTTTTTCCTGTCGGGCTGGGACAAACCTGCTTACAGCCTCCTGACATTTTTGGGTGACATAGTCCATCATGTCTTGTACGGACTTGGTTCCGAGTTCTGTGTCCCAATGTATATCCCATAGGAATTTATACATTTCCTCATAGTTTCCCTTTCGGTACGCCAGCCCTTTGGTACCCAGTTCTTTTTTGGGGGTGATAATTCCCAATGTGTGTGTGTGTGTGTGTGTGTGCGTGTGTGTGTGTGTGTGTGTGTGTGTGTGTGTGTGTGTGTGTGTGTGTGTGTGTGTGTGTGTGTGTGTGTGTGTGTGTGTGTGTGTGTGTGTGTGTGTGTGTGTACTCACCTATATGTACTCATCTATATGTGCTTGCAGGATCGAGCATTGACTCTTGGATCCCGCCTTTCTAGCTATCGGTTGTTTACAGCAATGACTCCTGTCCCATTTCCCTATCATACCTAGTTTTAAAAGTATGAATAGTATTTGCTTCCACAACCTGTTCCCCAAGTGCATTCCATTTTTCTACTACTCTCACGCTAAAAGAAAACTTCCTAACATCTCTGTGACTCATCTGAGTTTCCAGTTTCCACCCATGTCCCCTCGTTCTGTTATTATTACGTGTGAACATTTCATCTATTTCCACTTTGTCAATTCCCCTGAGTATTTTATATGTCCCTATCATATCTCCTCTCTCCCTTCTTTTCTCTAGTGTCGTAAGGTTCAGTTCCTTCAGCCGCTCTTCATATCCCATCCCTCGTAGCTCTGGGACAAGCCTCGTCGCAAACCTCTGAACCTTCTCCAGTTTCTTTATGTGTTTCTTCAGGTGGGGGCTCCATGATGGCGCGGCATACTCTAAGACGGGTCTCACGTAGGCAGTGTAAAGTGCCCTAAAAGCTTCCTCATTTAGGTTTCTGAATGAAGTTCTAATTTTCGCCAGTGTAGAGTACGCTGCTGTCGTTATCCTATTTATATGTGCCTCAGGAGTTAGATTAGGTGTCACATCCACTCCCAGGTCTCTTTCTCGAATCGTTACAGGTAGGCTGTTCCCCTTCATTGTGTACTGTCCCTTTGGTCTCCTGTCGCCTGATCCCATTTCCATAACTTTACATTTACTGGTGTTAAACTCCAGTAGCCATTTCCCTGACCATCTCTGCAGCCTGTTTAAGTCCTCTTGGAGGATCCTACAATCCTCGTCTGTCACAACTCTTCTCATTAATTTTGCGTCATCTGCAAACACATCTGTGTGTGTGTGTGTGTGTGTGTGTGTGTGTGTGTGTGTGTGTGTGTGTGTGTGTGTGTGTGTGTGTGTGTGTGTGTGTGTGTGTGTGTGTGTGTGTGCGTGTGTGCGTGTGTGTGTGTGTGTGTGTGTGTGTGTGTGTGTGTGTGTGTGTGTGTGTGTGTGTGTGTGTGTGTGTGTGTGTGTGTGTGTGTGTGTGTGTGTGTGTGTGTGTGTGTGTGTGTGTGTGTGTGTGTGTGTGTGTGTGTGTGTGTGTGTGTGTGTGTGAGTCAGAGAGAGAGAAAGTCCTGGGGGGTTGATATCTCGCCAGACCTGTTCCCTGAAGCTCATATCAAGAGGATTACATCAGCAGCATATGCCAGGTTGGCTAACATAAGAACGGCCTTTAGAAACTTGTGTAAGGAATCTTTCAGAACATTATATACCACATATGTCAGACCAATCCTGGAGTATGCGGCTCCAGCATGGAATCCATATTATGTCAAGCATAAGACTAAACTGGGAACGGTTCAAAGGTTTGCTACCAGACTAGTACCCGAGCTGAGAGGAATGGGCTACGAGGAGAGACTACGGGAATAAAACCTCACTTCGTTGGAAGACAGAAGAGTTAGGGGGGGTACATGATCACCACATTCAAGATTCTCAAGGGAATCGACAGGGTAGATAAAGACAGATTATTTAACACAAGGGGCACACGCACCTGAGGACACAGGTGGAAACTGAGTGCCCAAATGAGCCACAGAGATAATAGAAATAACTTTTTTAGTGTCAGAGTGGTTGACAAATGGAATGCATTAGGAAGTGATGTGGTGGAGGCTGACTCCATACACAGTTTCAAGTGTAGATATGATAGAGCCCAATAGGCTCAGGAACCTGTACACCTGTTGATTGACGGTTGAGAGGCGGGACCAAAGAGCCAGAGCTCAACCCCCGCAAGCACAATTAGGTGAGTACAATTCGGTGAGTACACACACACCCTCACCCGAACACTCACACACACCCAAAGACTGTGATAAGGGAAACCATCTGAGGGGACACAGACGGCCTCGTGGACCCACAGGTATAACCGAACACACACTCACCCGGACACTCACAGGGACACTCACACTCACACACACTCACCCGGACACTCACAGGGACACCCACACACACACACTCACCCGGACACTCACACACAGACACACATCCATAGACACAAACTGTGATAAAGGAGACCATCTGAGGGGACACAGATGGTCTCCTGGTCCCACAGGTTTCAATATTTATTGATACCTGTGGTATGGATACCACAATATAATACATATTTAAATATACATATATATTCATAAATACATATGTATTATATATTATTTATTAAGATTATATAAATTATATTTATTGGCCATCTACATTGGCTGATACCTATCTACCTTACAGCACAGCTGAGGGAGGTGGGGCGGCCACCTTCAGGGAGACCCAGAAAACTAACAAGTACAGGGACCTAGAACGTTGTTTCAGGTTCGTGCTAACAGGCTTTGAGACTCTGGGCGCCTGTGGTAAATGTGCACTTAAGTTCCTGAAGGGGCTGGGCGAGGAACTCATTGAGATGACTAGAGACCCAAGAGCGGCCAGTTTCATGTTCCAGCGCCTCAGTGCCTCACAAACTACACAACTACGCAAAAATAGCAGGCGGCTTGACGTTTGCGAGGCACTACACATCAAGAAGTCAACACCAGCAATCAACAGCCAATTAATGCACAACTATATTCTACCCACCTCAAGACTCCGCTCCAATATAGAAGCATCAAGAAATATGGACCAATAGGCTTTCTACAAACACTTCTATTCAATACCCATTGTTTCGTGTTCTGTCTTGTGTTGATGAAATTAATACCCTATTAATACCACCTCTTGTTCTGTCTTGTGTTGATGAAATTAATACCCTATTAATGCCACCTCACCCCATCCACCTCACTCAAATGTAGATATAAAATCGGAGATGCGTAAGTTCTATTCAGTTGTGTATTTGTAAACTAAAGTCTTTGAAAATGTAATAAGTTTTACGAAACGCGCTCGTGTCGCGTCAGCCTAGAAATAAAAATGAATTTTGGAGAATTGATTTTTTATTTACCTCCAACAGTAAAAAGAAATGTACGAAAGATTGAGAAAATTCGTGTTAGAATTATTAATCTTACTTTTTCGGTCATATTTAATAATATATATATATATATATATATATATATATATATATATATATATATATATATATATATATATATATATATATGTGTGTGTCTGTGTGTGTGTGTATACATATATTCTGAGGGACCTCTCGCGTTCTTTCACGAAGCCCTGTTATGTGGGAGAACTCAGTGCCAAATTCTTAATGCCCAGACTTGCTTATAACCACAAGTTTAAGTTTATAACTTATAACTTTTTAGACACTCAACCTACCAGGGGACTGGAACACTGGCCATCAAAGTGGCAGTATAAACACGCAAATCTAACAAAGTCCATTTTATACATGACCTACATGAGGCAAATGCAGTGTTTGCAGCCCTAACGGAAACCCACACAAAGGACTACCATGATGGTGAAATATGGATATCAGAGTACAACTCTTTCAGATGTGACAGGAAACACAGGTTATAGGGTGGGGTCAGCCTGTACATCAAAGACACACTCATCTGCACTGTATTGTGCTAAACACCTCAAATGATATGGTGGAAGCGCTAATAATCAAAACAGAGATCCTAAATGTAGTTATTGTCCTTGTATATAAGTCACCGGAGGCAAATCTTCAGCAGTTTAAAGACCAACTAATGAAAATAGAACACTGCTTGGAAAATCTCACAAATCCAGCCCCAACCATCATCCAACTTGGGGACTTTAACCTACGGCACCTGAAATGGAATCACCTATCTAATACAGTTATATCAGAAAGAATACCAGGAAGAAGCCTAAATAAACAGGCACGTGGAATTGACTTTGCGGATGTGCGACAAGTTTGCCTTCAACCAGCATATAGCAGAACCTACTAAGAAGGAGAACACGCTGGACCTCATTTTCACTATTAATGATGAACTGATCAGGAACATAATGATTACACATACCTCTTATTCAGATCACAACTTAATTAAAGTACTGACAAGCATGGGGAGTAGACCTGCACAACCAATCCCGAGCCCCAGGGAAGGAGAATTCAGCAAATTCAATTTTAATAATAAACAGAGTAACTAGGAGCTAATAAACCAAGACTTCACAGAAATAAGCTGGGAAGAACAGCTAGGAAATGCAAACCTGAACCAGTGCCTGGAAAAAATTAACTCGGTAGTACTAGAAAAATGCTCAAACCGCATACCCCTACGAAAAAAGAGGAAGAGATGCAAACTGAAACGGGAACGTCGATCCCTCTATACGCGTAGAAAACGAATTGTGGAACAGCTTGAGAGTCGCACCCTACCTCAAGAACGACGAATAAGGTTAGATAGAGAAATAGAAACGATTGAACTCAAGCTACAAGAATCATACAAAATCCAAGAGAGACAAAGAGAGCAAAAGGCCATCAGTGAAATAGCGAGAAGTCCGAAATATTTTTCTCTTATGCAAAATTAAGATAAAAAAAAAAATACATCTAGTATCAGGGCCCTACGAAAGAGAGATGAACCTTTTACAAATGACAACAGAGAAATGAGCGAAATACTGAAGAATCAGTACGACTGTATTCAGCGAGCCAATACACACTAAAGATTGAAACCGAAATTAATTTTTCATGGTTGCGATGCCAATATCAAATCATATATCAGATGTCACCTTATCCACACTGGATTTTGAAGAAACCATAGATAATATGTCTATGCACTCTACACTAGGCCCTGAGTCCTAGAACTCCATATTCATCAAGAACTGTATAAAAACACTGTCGCAGGCCCTTCACATTTTTTGGAGGCAAAGTCTAGATACTGGCCTTATCCCTAGCATACTAAAAACAGCAGAGATAACACCACTCCATAAAGGAGAAAAAAAGGCAGAGGCAAAAAAATTACAGCCCGATAGCACTAACATCACACATCATAAAAGTTTTTGAGTGAGTGCTAAGAAATAATATCACAAAATACATGAAATCACAGCATCTCCATAACCCTGGACATCATGGTTTTAGAACAGGGCGCTCTTGCCTATCACAGTTGCTGGACCAACATGACATGGGCTTAGATGCCATTAAGGACAAGCAAAACGATGATGTAATTTACACAGATTTCGCTAAAGCCTTCGACAAATGTGACCATGGTGTTATTGCACACAAAATGCGTGCAAAAGAAATTACCGGAAAAAATAGGCGGATGGATCTACAATTTTCTGAAAACTGAACTCAATGTGTAATAGTCAACAAAATAAACTCTGGACCATCAACCGCGAAGAGCTCAGTCCCCCAGGGTACTGTGCTTGCTCCAGTACTTTTTCTCATCCTAATATCGGACATAGATAGTACACAACCTATCCTTTGCAGATGACACGAGGATTTTAAAATATTAAAACAGAAACCACGTACTGTATCAAATCATAACATTGAACAAAAAAGCAATGTAAAGAATTTGGGTGTACTCATGTCGGAAAACCTCACCTTTGAAGAACATAATAAAGTAGCAGTCACAATTGCAAGAAAAATGACAGGTTGATAACAATAACTTTTCAAACTAGAGGTGCTATACTAATGATGATACTCTTCAAGACGCTAATGCTCTCTAGAGTGGAATATTGTTGCACATGACAGCTCCTGTCAAAGCTGGAGAAATTGCTGACCTGGAGAGCGAGCAGAGATTCTTTGCTGCTAGAATCCACTCAGTAAAACATCTAAACTATTGTGACCAACTAAAATTCCTAAATCTGTATTATCTTGAGCGCAGGCGGGAGAAATACATAATAATTTCCACTTGGAAAATAATAGAGGTGCTGGTCCCAAACCTGCACACAGAAATAACACCACATGAGACCAGAAGGCATGGCAGGATGTGCAGAATACCCCCGTTGAAGAGAAGAGGTGCAATAGGAACCCTAAGAAAGAACTCTATCAACATCAGAGGCCCGAGACTGCTAAACACGCTTCCACTACACATAAGGGACATAACTGGCCGATCGCTCACAGTGTTCAAGAGAGAACTCGATAAATACTTGCAAAGGATACCTTATCAACCAGGCTGTGATTCATACGTCAGGCTGCGAGCAGCCGCGTCCAACAGCCTGGTTGACCAGTCCAGCAACGAGGAGGCCTGGGTGATGACCGGGCCGCGGGGACGCTAAGCCCCGAAACCATCTCAAGGTATGGGTTTGTGAGATTAAATAAAATTGGTATTTTTACATTTTTGCAAAACCACTGACACGCAGAGCGTTTCAGGCAGGTCATTAATCAAACATATCAAGTAAGACAATAAGGTACATTGTAGCAAATTTTATATCAACATATAACTACAATATAAATATGACAGAGGTGATTACCCTGGTGAAGATATATGTATTAAGTACTAATAATTGGGGGAGTGGGCAGCACAAGATGCAGTGTGAGATTGAAGCTCACGGTAAGAAACTATAAAAACTCAGAATTGCAATGTCAATCCTGACCTTAAGAGCTTCTTAAAAGGCTGTGAGAGAACTCATGGTCACCACACGAGAAAGAAATATATCTTTGAATTTCAAAGAGACTCAACGAAAGCAGAAAGGCATTGCAAACCAAGGGGCCCAAATTGAGGAATGACCTTCCAAATGATAAAATAATAATAATAATAATAATAATAATAACACTATTACTACTACTACTACTACTACTACTAATAATAATAATAATAATAATAATAATAATAGTAAGAAGAAGGTATTCACAAGAAGGTACAATGGGTTTGTAAGATTACATAAAATTGGTATATGTACTTTCTTGCAAAGTCACTAACACGCATAGTGTTTCGGGCAGGTCTTGAAATCTAACATATCAGGCAAGCTGAAAAGATACATTGTGGCAAGGTTTTATATCAACAAAGAACTACAATATAATATAAATTGACAGACAAATTTTTGAAAGCTGTGTTTCTCCCAATCAGTTAAAAAGAGACTCCGAAATATTTATTTAATATCATGTAATTAATCATGTACATAATATTATATCATGTAATTAGGCTATGTTAAGATAGGTTAGGTTAGGTTAGGTAGAGTAGGTTCCTTTTTACTGTCGATGGTAATTGAAAAATCAGTTCTCCAAAATTCATTTTTATTTCTAGTCTGATGCGACACTTGAACGCATTTTGTTATAACTTTATACATTTTCAAAGACTTTAGTTTACACACACACAACTATAACCTGCAAACAATAAACAGATTTCTTACTATGCTATAATTCAAACGGCTTTTTATTTTATATACCTGCATTTTGGTGAGGTGATATGTTACAACAGTTCCTAAAGAGGCTCAAGAAGGGTGCCTCTTTAGTAGAAGCTTGGAGTAGTTTCCTTAGAATGTTTTCTGGTATGTCAAGAGGTGTACAGGCTGGATCACGATACACTGTCCGCTATCATCCCGATTGTTTCATCCACAGGTATGTTGGTAAACAGTGATTCTATGTCCAACGAGGCTCTTATCCCTGTGGCCCGTGCTCCAAGCAGTAAGTCAACAAATTCCTTTGGAGACTTCAGGCTGAAGGCGCAAGGGACATAAGGAGTCAGCAAGCCGTTGAGTCGCTTCGCCAGTCTATACGTAGGTGTGGGTATCTGGCTGATGACTGGTCGAAGTGGGTTTCCAGGCTTGTGTGTCATGACATTTTCATATGCGTATCCAGGTTTGTATTCCCCAATAATCTTTGGCAGGTGGAGTCCGGATTTCTTGGCGTTCACAGTTTCGATCAATTTGTTGACCTTTGCTTTCAATTCGGCTGTAGTGCCCTTCGTTACCCTTTGGAATTTAGTTTGGTCAGAGAGTATGAGGCTCATTTTCGCCAGATATTCGTCTATTTTAAGAATGACGTATATTGGCGACTTGTCACCTCTCCTGACGACTATCTCCTTGTTCTCACGGAGGCTCTTAGCTGCCGATTTGAGCTCGGGGGACAGTATGGTGCTTCTGTAGTTGCCTCGATTCTTTCCTCCTTCTGCGATATGTTCTGCTTGTAAGGTGTCCTTGGTGGTGACCTTCTTTTGTGTCTCGAGGTCGAATATGTCGTCCAACAGGATTTCCAACTCCACTTTCCGGGCCATCTCACTTGGACATGACATATCGTGACAGTTTATACCCAGATTTAGGAGAGTGACTTGGTCCTCAGTGAGGTTGATTCCGGCAAGGTTCAGGAAGCCGTCTCTCGGTCGTGGAATTGCCATAGGTCCTCCATATAATGTTGTTAGTTTCTTCATTATCCTGGTTTCGGTGCTGAGGTGATGTCGATCTGTGAGGATGTCGAGGTGTTGCTCGATGCGAGTAAGGGGACTTTCGTCGATGCTGCTGTTTCTCCATTGGTTTGTAGCATGAAGTAGTTGCGTTTTGTTGTCTTTGATTTCATTTTCTGCCTTGTGCATCTGATTTCGAATCAGATACACAACGACTTCTCCAATGGTTTCGTTGAAGACATCATAAGAAGGAAGGTGAAACGCCATGCAACCTCTGAAGAGACAAATAACACAACACCTGTACCCCCAATTAGACTGTTTTACAGGAACTTCTTTTCCACAGCTCATAAAACGAAGGAAAGGGTCCTGAAAGATATTGTTAATAGAAACGTTATCCCTACAGACAAAAATCAGAAGGTACAATTGACGATTTACTATAAAACCAAGAAAACTGCCAATCTACTCATGAGAAACTCTCCAGACACAAAGCAGAACGCTTTGAAAGAGACCAATGTCGTCTGTGCCTTCAAATGCCCACTTGGGGACTGTAAGCCTCAAAGAACTCAGTATATAGGCAAGACATCAACATCTCTTTCCAGGCGATTAACGATGCATAAGCAACAGGGCTCCATTAAGGAACATATAATCTCTTCCCACAACCAGACCATCACCAGAGAAGTCTTAACAAAAAACACGGAAATCATCGATAGATACAGCGATAGCAGACGGCTTGATATCTGCGAGGCACTACACATCAAGAAGTCAACACCAGCAATCAACAGCCAATTAATGCACAACTATATTCTACCCACTTCAAGACCCCACACCAAATATAGAAGCATCAAGAAATACGGGCCAATAAGCCCTTTGCAGTTACTTCCATTCTTCCCTCTAACTTACCCAATATTATACCCATTGTTTCGTGTTCTGTTTTGTGTTGAAAGTTTGTTTTCACCTCATCCAAAACTGTTATAACATATCACCTCACCCAAATGCAGGTATATCAAATGAAAAGCCGTTTGAATTATAGCATAGTAAGAAATCTGTTTAGTGTTTGCAGTTTACAGATGTGTTTGTGTAAACTAAAGTCTTTGAAAATGTAATAAGTTATTACGAAACAAGTTCAAGTGTCGCGTCACACTAGAAATAAAAATTAATTTTGGAGAACTGATTTTTCAATTACCATCGACATTGAAAAGGAACATAAGAAATATTGAGAAAATTTGTGTTAGAATTATTAATCTAACTTTTTCGGTCATATTTATTAATATATATCTACAGACTGCTACCAAAATATACTTATATATATATATATATATATTAGTATATTTTGGTAGCAGTCTTTCCTGTAGACATATATTATTAAATATGACCGAAAAAGTAAGATTAATAATTCTAACACGAATTTTCTCAATCTTTCGTACATTACGCTTCACTGTTGGAGGTAAATCAAAAATCACTTCTCCAAAATTCATTTTTATTTCTAGTCTGATGCGACACGGGCGCGTTTCGTAAAACTTATTACATTTTCAAAGACTTCACAAATACACAACTGATTAGAACTTGCGTTTCCCTGATTTTATATCTACATTTGAGTGAGGTGGGAAGGGTGATGTGGCATTACATTTGAGTGAGGTGGGAAGGGTGATGTGGCATTACATTTGAGTGAGGTGGGAAGGGTGATGTGGCATTAACACAAGACAGAACACTAGGGGATATTAATAGGGTATTAAAAGTATCAACACAAGACAGAACAGAAACAATGGGTATTGAATAGAAGTGTTTGTAGAAAGCCTATTGGTCCATATTTCTTGATGCTTCTATATTGGAGCGGAGTCTTGAGGTGGGTAGAATATAGTTGTGCAATAATTGGCTGTTGATTGCTGGTGTTGACTTCTTGATGTGTAGTGCCTCGCAAACGTCAAGCCGCCTGCTATCGCTGTATCTATCGATGATTTCTGTGTTGTTTACTAGGATTTCTAGTTTACTAGAAATCGTCTGCGTTGCGTTGGGCCGTCTGCGTTGTCCAAGTATTGTACCTCACCTTACTTCACCACTCCTTCCTGCCTATTTATACCCATCACTCGATCTGTAAAATGACCTTCTGAAGATGTATTTAATATACGAAAGTACTTAAGGAAATTTCCTGTTTCATTTTTCCTCCGTGGTCTGACATTGTCACATTCTTAATCACGTGTTTATTTTCGTGATATACACATATATATATATATATATATATATATATATATATATATATATATATATATATATATATATATATATATATATATATATATATATATATATATATATATATATATATATATGTATATGTCGTACCTAGTAGCCAGAACGCACTTCTCGGCCTACTATGCAAGGCCCGATTTGCCTAATAAGCCAAGTTTTCCTGAAATAATATATTTTCTCAAATTTTGTTCTTATGAAGTGATAAAGCTACCCATTTCATTATGTATGAGGTCAATTTTTTTTATTGGAGTTAAAATTAATGTAGATATATGACCGAACCTAACCAACCCTACCTAACCTAACCTATCTTTATAGGTTAGGTTAGGTTAGGTAGCCGAAAAAGTTAGGTTAGGTTAGGTAGTCGAAAAACAATTAATTCATGAAAACTTGGCTTATTAGGCAAATCGGGCCTTGCATAGTAGGTCGAGAAGTGCGTTCTGGCTATTAGGTACGATATATATATATATATATATATATATATATATATATATATATATATATATATATATATATATATATATATATATATATATATATATATATATATATATATATATTTATATATATATATATATATATATATATATATATATATATATATATATATATATATGTCGTACCTAGTAGCCAGAACTCACTTCTCAGCCTACTATGCAAGGCCCGATTTGCCTAATAAGCCAAGTTTTCATGAATTAATGTTTTTTCGTCTACCTAACCTACCTAACCTAACCTAGCTTTTTTTGGCTACCTAACCTAACCTTACCTATATATATAGGTTAGGTTAGGTAGGGTTGGTTAGGTTCGGTCATATATCTACGTTAATTTTAACTCCAATAAAAAAAAATTGACCTCATACATAGTGAAAAGGGTAGCTTTATCATTTCATAAGAAAAAAATTATAGTAAATATATTAATTCAGGAAAACTTGGCTTATTAGGCAAATCGGGCCTTGAATAGTAGGCTGAGAAGTGAGTTCTGGCTACTAGGTACGACATATATATATATATATATATATATATATATATATATATATATATATATATATATATATATATATATATATATATATATATATATATATATATATATATACCTCTAGCTGGAAGAAAGGGGACCCATAGCCTCGGAGGAAACCACGCATAACGCATTAGAGGGAATGTTTAGATCCCCTCCAATACAGTTTCTGTGTGCTTTTCTCCTACCACCCCCTTCTTTGAATATTTTTTGTGCTTTATTATGCATTTGATGGTTACAAGATATACATGGGTTGATACAAAAATAATAATGCAAAAAGGTGCTTAAAGGTTATGGATCTCTTGAAGAACACAACAATGGGAAACATTGATGAATGTCACAGACGGGTTCGATCATTGTTGCAAGTCAAACACTTCTTCGAATTCCTCTGAAGTTGGACTAGTGCCCAAGACGCAACAGGCATTTCCCCTCTGAATCGCAACACTGAGGCGCTGGAACAAGAAACTTTTTGCTCTCTGGTCTTTTGTAGCGCTGATCAATTTGTCCCCCAACTCCTTCAGGAACTTCAATGCACATTTTCCCCACGAACCGAGGGTCTCCGAGCCGATCGGAACAAAGCTGTAGCAGTGTGCTAGGCCTCTGTATTTAATAATTTTCTGCGATTCCCTGAAAGAAGCAGCACCACCGCTTTCACGTGTGCTGTAGTGGAGGTAGGTACTGGCCAGTGTGGCAGCGCACGTGTAGTCCCATACCACTTGCTTACCATCCTTCCAAGGTAGCAAGGTGACCCCATCAGGGCGCTTCTGAGGGTCGTTAGGTCTGGATAAGTGTGGTTCTCTTTGTGCCGGGCAGCGGGCTGTGGCGAGGCTCCTCTTGATGATGTCGTTGACTTCTTCATGTCTTGCAATTTTACCCTGTGATTTACGACATACCAGACCATGACGACCATATTGGTCTGCCATCGCAGTTCCGCAGATGCACCTATGTTCGGTGAGGATGGGGGCGGCAAGGCGAAGGGCAACTCCAATGCGGAGAGCGTCATGACTGAGGCGAGTTCCCAGGGCTGCATTGGGCACAGCAAATAAAAAATCCCCGGCGTGGGGTGCTGTTACCGCTAGGAGGCGGGCTTTGTTTTCAGCATCAGCGTTGTCAATCGTTGCTGTGACAGTCTTTTCCATTATGGGGCTATCCCAGTGGGCCTGCTTGTGGTCTTTTGGGACTTGTGGTCGGGGTTGAGGGTGTGCAATGGTGTCCCATTGTCTGGCTGCTTCGATGAACGTTTGATCATGAGTTCCCGCTGTCTCTCTCATACGCTCTGGTAGGATCCGCCCTACCAATTCGTTGGCTGCTGTACATGAGGATAAGAATGCTGGAAGTGCTACCTCAGCTGCCTTTCGTATGCCTATCCCTCCAAATCTCACTGGTAGTGTTGCTTGGTCCCACTGACTGTCATCTAAATCTAGGTTGAGCGCCTTCCTGAATATTGACCTGAGGAGCTCATCATATTGATTTAGAAGTGGGTTGCCAAAAGTTGGTGCACACCTTAAGAAGTATGTTAGCCTGGGCAAGGTAAGGCACTTTGTGAGAAGGTAGAGGGCATCGTGGGAGTCCAAGTCCCCAATTCTCTCTTCCATCCTCTTTAGGTCTCTAAACTTTTCGTCAAGGACTGCAGCAATGGCATTGTGGCCCAGAGGTGCTCCGAGTAGTGTGCTGTCGGTAGGTTTAACGACTGAGGCTTCTGGTAGAACTGATTTCACTGCTCTAATGATTACTTCACTAGATGCAATAATTTCGCACTTGGAGGGGCTAAGAACGAGACCCATGGACTTCCCCCGTGTCTTCACCAGCTGTAAGTCTTCCAGCAGGGAATCTTGTGTGCCTGCCAGAGTGCCATCATCCAGGAACCAGATGTTGAGCTCGCTGGACAGTCTGGTTGTAATTTCTCGAACCGCTATGCAAAAGAGGAACGGTGCAAGTGGGTCACCCTGTTGAATTCCCTCTGCTGAGGTGACTTCATGTTTGCCAAACAGGAGGGTTGAGTCTTTGCTGTAGCCTGCTGACACAAACGGGAGAATGCTTGGGCAATGTTCCTGGACTGCAGTGAGGATTGCTTCCCTTTTGACCGAGTTGAAAGCGTTTTTAAAATCTAATTTTACTACTGCCTGGTCTTCAGTAAGAGAGCTAATGTAGGCTCGTGCAGCATGAGCCGCTGCTTCACAGCCTTGGGGGACTCCAAACCCCAGCTGGTTGGGTTGCAGCATGGTGGCTGCTTCCGTTCGGATACTTCTGACAGCAGCCCTTGCAACTAGGCGGCGAAGGGTATTACCAACGGCAATGGGTCTGATTCCTCCCCCCTTCTTTTTTTGAGGGCACATAGGGATGCACCAAAGAAGAATGGTTTGATTTCATCAGGGATTAACCCGGCGAGGCAGTTGTTGACAAACGTTGTGATTTCTGTCAGGAGCGCTTCTGCAGCTGGGCCAAGAACAGGGTTCACCATTTCCTTCACATGTTGAGGTCTTACCCCTGTGTAGCCTCCTGAGGAGCCCGGGGGAAATGAAACGATAGCTTTATAAACCTCTGACTCCCGGAGGACGAGAGGTTCCTGATTAGAGGCGAGCCTGACCTGTGGGGGAGGTCCACCTACGGCCCTGAGGGGGTGTTTTTCTCTCAGTGCTTGGGCTGTGGTTTCATCCCTGGGCAAAATTTTGTCCTCACTTGTGATTAACCTGAGTGCCCCGACTGTATTGCCCTCTTCAATTTTCTTGCTGACTTGGGTACCTAATTTTCTGTTGTCGCTGATTGTCGTACTTGGTCTGCCTCGGCGGTGTTTGGTGTGTTTGGGGAGGCGGACTAGGTTGTCAGCCCTAGGAAAATCCCTAATTGCTTTATTGACGGATGAGGCCAGTGTCTTGCCTCCTCTGTCTGGTACACCTAAGCATGCATTGCCAAAAAGTAACAGATTGTGCCAGGCTTTGATGGTATCAGGTGCAACAAGGTTATTTGACCCTCTGTTAACTTTTGCGATGAGGTCCGTGTATTTCCCTGCAGCAAAAGGGCGAGAGGCCTTTGGGATGTGGGTGAGTGTCCTGGTTGACGTTGCTTTAATTGCCTCTAGCAGGTCGTCTGTTGCAATGTAATCTGTTGCGATTTGTACTGGTGCAACAGGCTCCTGAGTGCTGCCTCCACCCACGGGAGGCCTCCCTGACCCAGGACAGTCACCATGCTGGCGTTTGACTCTGGAGACAGAGTTGATGCTGACGATGTTCCCACAACCACTGCATGTGCCTCTCCTTTGATTGGCTTCGGGAGGGGTGAGCTGGCTGGTAGCGGCTTCTTCTGCCATCCCCTTAGGTAAAGTGAATGTCACCTTGCACTGGAGTATTTGTCTCTCCCTCCTGGCTGGGGGGGACGAGGTTGTCCCCTATAATATGCGTCATGTCTGGGTATATATATATATATATATATATATATATATATATATATATATATATATATATATATATATATATATATATATATATATATATATTTATATATATATTTATATATTTATATATATATATATATATATATATATATATATATATATATATATATATATATATATATGCGAACAAGCCTGAATGGTCCCCAGGACAATATGCAACTGAAAACTCACACCCCAGAAGTGACTCGAACCCATACTCCCAGAAGCAACGCAACTGGTATGTACAAGACGCCTTAATCCACTTGACCATCACGACCGGACAAAATGAGGTGATAGCCGAGGCTATTTGAACCACCCCACCGCCGGCACTCGGATAGTTATCTTGGGCATAGCATTTTACCAAATCACCTCATTCTTTGGGGCACACGTGAGGAACACAAATGCGAACAAGCCTGAATGGTCCCCAGGACAATATGCAACTGAAAACTCACACCCCAGAAGTGACTCGAACCCATACTCCCAGAAGCAACGCAACTGGTATGTACAAGACGCCTTAATCCACTTGACCATCACGACCGGACAAAATGAGGTGATAGCCGAGGCTATTTGAACCACCCCACCGCCGGCACTCGGATAGTTATCTTGGGCATAGCATATTACCAAATCACCTCATTCTTTGGGGCACACGTGAGGAACACAAATGCGAACAATCCTGAATGGTCCCCAGGACAATATGCAACTGAAAACTCACACCCCAGAAGTGACTCGAACCCATACTCCCAGAAGCAACGCAACTGGTATGTACAAGACGCCTTAATCCACTTGACCATCACGACCGGACAAAATGAGGTGATAGCCGAGGCTATTTGAACCACCCCACCGCCGACACTCGGATAGTTATCTTGGGCATAGCATTTTACCAAATCACCTCATTCTTTGGGGCACACGTGAGGAACACAAATGCGAACAAGCCTGAATGGTCCCCAGGACAATATGCAACTGAAAACTCACACCCCAGAAGTGACTCGAACCCATACTCCCAGAAGCAACGCAACTGGTATGTACAAGACGCCTTAATCCACTTGACCATCACGACCGGACAAAATGAGGTGATAGCCGAGGCTATTTGAACCACCCCACCGCCGACACTCGGATAGTTATCTTGGGCATAGCATTTTACCAAATCACCTCATTCTTTGGGGCACACGTGAGGAACACAAATGCAAACAAGCCTGAATGGTCCCCAGGACAATATGCAACTGAAAACTCACACCCCAGAAGTGACTCGAACCCATACTCCCAGAAGCAACGCAACTGGTATGTACAAGACGCCTTAATCCACTTGACCATCACGACCGGACAAAATGAGGTGATAGCCGAGGCTATTTGAACCACCCCACCGCCGGCACTCGGATAGTTATCTTGGGCATAGCATTTTACCAAATCACCTCATTCTTTGGGGCACACGTGAGGAACACAAATGCGAACAAGCCTTACCAATGAGGTGATTTGGTAAAATGCTATGCCCAAGATAACTATCCGAGTGCCGGCGGTGGGGTGGTTCAAATAGCCTCGGCTATCACCTCATTTTGTCCGGTCGTGATGGTCAAGTGGATTAAGGCGTCTTGTACATACCAGTTGCGTTGCTTCTGGGAGTATGGGTTCGAGTCACTTCTGGGGTGTGAGTTTTCAGTTGCATATTGTCCTGGGGACCATTCAGGCTTGTTCGCATTTGTGTTCCTCACGTGTGCCCCAAAGAATGAGGTGATTTGGTAAAATGCTATGCCCAAGATAACTATCCGAGTGCCGGCGGTGGGGTGGTTCAAATAGCCTCGGCTATCACCTCATTTTGTCCGGTCGTGATGGTCAAGTGGATTAAGGCGTCTTGTACATACCAGTTGCGTTGCTTCTGGGAGTATGGGTTCGAGTCACTTCTGGGGTGTGAGTTTTCAGTTGCATATTGTCCTGGGGACCATTCAGGCTTGTTCGCATTTGTGTTCCTCACGTGTGCCCCAAAGAATGAGGTGATTTGGTAAAATGCTATGCCCAAGATAACTATCCGAGTGCCGGCGGTGGGGTGGTTCAAATAGCCTCGGCTATCACCTCATTTTGTCCGGTCGTGATGGTCAAGTGGATTAAGGCGTCTTGTACATACCAGTTGCGTTGCTTCTGGGAGTATGGGTTCGAGTCACTTCTGGGGTGTGAGTTTTCAGTTGCATATTGTCCTGGGGACCATTCAGGCTTGTTCGCATTTGTGTTCCTCACGTGTGCCCCAAAGAATGAGGTGATTTGGTAAAATGCTATGCCCAAGATAACTATCCGAGTGCCGGCAGTGGGGTGGTTCAAATAGCCTCGGCTATCACCTCATTTTGTCCGGTCGTGATGGTCAAGTGGATTAAGGCGTCTTGTACATACCAGTTGCGTTGCTTCTGGGAGTATGGGTTCGAGTCACTTCTGGGGTGTGAGTTTTCAGTTGCATATTGTCCTGGGGACCATTCAGGCTTGTTCGCATTTGTGTTCCTCACGTGTGCCCCAAAGAATGAGGTGATTTGGTAAAATGCTATGCCCAAGATAACTATCCGAGTGCCGGCGGTGGGGTGGTTCAAATAGCCTCGGCTATCACCTCATTTTGTCCGGTCGTGATGGTCAAGTGGATTAAGGCGTCTTGTACATACCAGTTGCGTTGCTTCTGGGAGTATGGGTTCGAGTCACTTCTGGGGTGTGAGTTTTCAGTTATATATATATATATAAATAAATAAAATATATAAATAAATATATATATATATATATATATATATATATATATATATATATATATATATATATATATATATATATATATATATATATATATATATATATATATATATATATATATATATATATATATATATATATATATATATATATATATATATATATATATATATATTGGTGTATACTGGCAGCAGGTTTTCTTTCAAACATGTTTCATTGAATATGACCGCATATTCTGTCTTTATTATTTTCTGGTTTAGGGCTTCTATCCCTCTAACTATTTTCTTAGCATCAGGGCTTAATTGGAATAGGAGTTCTCCAAAACTCATTTTCGTACTTTTAAGGTGAAGAAAAGAAGTGATTTACTATAGAGTGTATTACACTTATTTGTATAATTTGCACGACGTTTCGAACCTCCATGGTTCATTCTCAAGTGAACAATCTTACAATACTAGTTGATTTTATACCCGCATTAGGTCAGGTGATAATACAATGAAGGTGAAAAACATGGAGGGATACATAAGGGATAAACATAGGGGCTGCAGAAGGCTTATTGGCCCATACGAGACATCTCCTATCCAAACACAAAGATTAATCCAGTGTAAATATATATATATATATATATCGTGATATACACACATCTATATATATATATATATATATATATATATATATATATATATATATATATATATATATATATATATATATATATATATATATATATATATATATATATATATATATATATATATATATGTCGTACCTAGTAGCCAGAACGCACTTCTCAGCCTACTATGCAAGGCCCGATTTGCCTAATAAGCCAAGTTTTCATGAATTAATTGTTTTTCGACTACCTAACCTACCTAACCTAACTTTTTTGGCTACCTAACCTAACCTATCTTTATAGGTTAGGTTAGGTTAGGTAGGGTTGGTTAGGTTCGGTCATATATCAACGTTAATTTTAACTCCAATGAAAAAAAATTGACCTCATACATAATGAAATGGGTAGCTTTATCATTTCATAAGAAAATAATTAGAGAAAATATATTATTTCAGGAAAACTTGGCTTATTAGGCAAATCCGGCCTTGCATAGTAGGCTGAGAAGTGCGTTCTGGTTACTAGGTACGACATATATATATATATATATATATATATATATATATATATATATATATATATATATATATATATATATATATATATATATATATATTATTAAATATGACCGAAAAAGTAAGATTAATAATTCTAACACGAATTTTC
Source organism: Procambarus clarkii (assembly GCF_040958095.1). Classification (NCBI taxonomy): domain Eukaryota; kingdom Metazoa; phylum Arthropoda; class Malacostraca; order Decapoda; family Cambaridae; genus Procambarus; species Procambarus clarkii. Next base: position 29,793,685 of record NC_091187.1, read on the forward strand.
TCAATCTTTCGTACATTACGCTTCACTGTCGGAGGTAAATCAAAAATCACTTCTCCAAAATTCATTTTTATTTCTAGTCTGACGCGACACGGGCGAGTTTCGAAAAACTTATTACATTTTCAAAGACTTCACAAATACACAACTGATTAGAACTTACGTATCTCTGATTTTATATCTACATTTGAGTGAGGTGGGAGGGGTGATGTGGCATTAACACAAGACAGAACAAGAGGGGATATTAATAGGGTATTAAAAGTATCAACACAAGACAGAACAGAAACAATGGGTATTGAATAGAAGTGTTTGTAGAAAGCCTATTGGTCCATATTTCTTGATGCTTCTATATTGGAGCGGAGTCTTGAGGTGGGTAGAATATAGTTGTGCAATAATTGGCTGTTGATTGCTGGTGTTGACTTCTTGATGTGAAGTGCCTCGCAAACGTCAAGCCGCCTGCTATCGCTGTATCTATCGATGATTTCTGTGTTGTTTACTAGGATTTCTCTGGCGATGGTTTGGTTATGGGAAGAGATTATATGTTCCTTAATGGAGCCCTGTTGCTTATGCATCGTTAAACGCCTAGAAACAGATGTTGTTGTCTTGCCTATATACTGGGTTTTTTGGAGCTTACAGTCCCCAAGTGGGCATTTGAAGGCATAGACGACGTTAGTCTCTTTTAAAGCGTTCTGTTTTGGAGAAGTGATTTTTGATTTACCTCCAACAGTGAAGCGTAATGTACGAAAGATTGAGAAAATTCGTGTTAGAATTATTAATCTTACTTTTTCGGTCATATTTAATAATATATGTCTACAGGAAAGACTGCTACCAAAATATACTAATATTAAAGTGCACGACCCAGCAGCAAGGAATCAAGCCTTCACGATAAAATATCGCCAGGATCTGATTCGTGATCAGATATACAAGGCAGATAATGAAATCAAAGACAACAAAACGCAACTACTTCATGCTACAAACGAGTGGAGAAATAGCAACATCGACCATAGTATCCGTACCCGCATTGAACAACACCTCGACATCCTCACAGACCAACATCACCTCAGCACTGAAACAAGGATTATCAAGAAACTAACAACATTATATGGAGGACCTATGGCAATTCCACGACCAAGAGATGGCTTCCTGAACCTTGCAGGAATTAACCTCACTGAGGACCAAGTCACTCTCCTAAATCTGGGCATAAACTGTCATGTTATGTCCAGACCGAGTGAAATGGCCCGGAAAGTAGAGTTGGAAATTCTGTTGGACGACATATTCGACCTCGAGACACAAAAGAAGGTCACTACCAAAGATACCTTACAAGCAGAACTTATTGCAGAAGGAGGAAAGAATCGAGGCAACTACAGAAGCACCATACTGTCCCCCGAGCTTAAAGCGGCAGCTAAAAGCCTTCGTGAGAACAAGGAGATAGTTGTCAGGAGAGGTGACAAGTCGCCAATATATGTCATTCTTAAAAAAGACGAATATCTGGCGAAAATGAACATCATACTCTCTGACCAAACTAAGTTCCAAAGGGTAACGAAGGACACTACAGCCGAATTAAAAGCAAAGGTCAACAAACTGATCGAAACTGTGAACGCCAAGAAATCCGGACTCCACCTGCCAAAGATCATTGGGGAATATAAACCTGGATATGCGTATGGAAATGTCAAGACGCACAAGCCTGGAAACCCACTTCGGCCAATCATTAGCCAGATACCCACACCCACGTATAGACTGGCGAAGCGACTCAACGGCCTGCTGACTCCTTATGTTCCTTGCGCCTTCAGCCTGAAGTCTCCAAAGGAATTTGTGGACTTACTGCGGGGCACACGGGCCACAGGGATAAGAGCCTCGTTGGACGTAGAATCGCTGTTTACCAACGTACCTGTGGACGAGACAATCGGAATGATAGCCGACAGAGTGTATCGTGATCCAGCCAGTACTCCTCTTGACATGCTAGAAAGTATTCTGAGGAAACTACTCCAAGCTTGTACTAAAGAGGCACCCTTCTTGAGCCCGGATGGGCACATGTATAAGCAAGTAGATGGGGTCGCCATGGGTTCTCCCCTAGGTGTCCTGTTTGCAAACTTCTACATGGGTACCATCGAGCAAAAAGTCTTAGTCGACATGAACTTGAAACCGGCCATATACTGCAGGTATGTTGACGACATTTTTACACAGGTACCTGATGTCAGACATCTGCAGGAGCTGAAGGAGGCATTTGAGCAGAGTTCCGTGCTGCGTTTCACTTACGAGATGGAAAAGGATGGGAAGCTGCCTTTTCTAGATGTAACAGTCATGGAAAAGGGCGGAGGTTTCCACACTGCAGTCTACACTAAGGAAACAAACATAGGAATGTGCCTAAATGCCAACAGCGACTGCCCTGACAGGTACAAGAGGAGTGTTGTTAACGCATACGTCGACCGTGCTCTCAGCCACAGCTCAGAATGGAAGCAAGTCGACGAAGAACTCTGTAGGGTAAGGCAGGTCCTAGTCAATAACGGCTTCTCCAATGGTTTCATCGAAGACATCATAAGAAGGAAAGTGAAAAGCCATGCAACCTCTGAAGAGACAACTAACACAACACCTATACCCCCCTATTAGACTATTTTACAGGAACTTCTTTTCCACAGCTCATAAAACGGAGGAAAGGGTCCTGAAAGATATTGTTAATAGAAACGTTATCCCTACAGACAAAAATCAGAGGATACAACTGACGATTTACTATTAAACCAGAAAAACGGCCAGCCTACTCATGAGAAACTCTCCAGACACAAAACAGAACGCTTTAATAGAGACTAACGTCGTCTATGCCTTCAAATGCCCACTTGGGGACTGTAAGCTCCAAAAAACCCAGTATATAGGCAAGACAACAACATCTCTTTCTAGGCGTTTAACGATGCATAAGCAACAGGGCTCCATTAAGGAACATATAATCTCTTCCCATAACCAAACCATCGCCAGAGAAATCCTAGTAAACAACACAGAAATCATCGATAGATACAGCGATAGCAGGCGGCTTGACGTTTGCGAGGCACTACACATCAAGAAGTCAACACCAGCAATCAACAGCCAATTATTGCACAACTATATTCTACCCACCTCAAGACTCCGCTCCAATATAGAAGCATCAAGAAATATGGACCAATAGGCTTTCTACAAACACTTCTATTCAATACCCATTGTTTCTGTTCTGTCTTGTGTTGATACTTTTAATACCCTATTAATATCCCCTCTTGTTCTGTCTTGTGTTAATGCCACATCACCCCTCCCACCTCACTCAAATGTAGATATAAAATCAGAGATACGTAAGTTCTAATCAGTTGTGTATTTGTGAAATCTTTGAAAATGTAATAAGTTTTACAAAACGCGCCCGTGTCGCGTCAGACTAGAAATAAAAATGAATTTTGGAGAAGTGATTTTTGATTTACCTCCAACAGTGAAGCGTAATGTACGAAAGATTGAGAAAATTCGTGTTAGAATTATTAATCTTACTTTTTCGGTCATATTTAATAATATATGTCTACAGGAAAGACTGCTACCAAAATATACTAATATTAAAGTGCACGACCCAGCAGCAAGGAATCAAGCCTTCACGATAAAATATCGCCAGGATCTGATTCGTGATCAGATATACAAGGCAGATAATGAAATCAAAGACAACAAAACGCAACTACTTCATGCTACAAACGAGTGGAGAAATAGCAACATCGACCATAGTATCCGTACCCGCATTGAACAACACCTCGACATCCTCACAGACCAACATCACCTCAGCACTGAAACAAGGATTATCAAGAAACTAACAACATTATATGGAGGACCTATGGCAATTCCACGACCAAGAGATGGCTTCCTGAACCTTGCAGGAATTAACCTCACTGAGGACCAAGTCACTCTCCTAAATCTGGGCATAAACTGTCATGTTATGTCCAGACCGAGTGAAATGGCCCGGAAAGTAGAGTTGGAAATTCTGTTGGACGACATATTCGACCTCGAGACACAAAAGAAGGTCACTACCAAAGATACCTTACAAGCAGAACTTATTGCAGAAGGAGGAAAGAATCGAGGCAACTACAGAAGCACCATACTGTCCCCCGAGCTTAAAGCGGCAGCTAAAAGCCTTCGTGAGAACAAGGAGATAGTTGTCAGGAGAGGTGACAAGTCGCCAATATATGTCATTCTTAAAAAAGACGAATATCTGGCGAAAATGAACATCATACTCTCTGACCAAACTAAGTTCCAAAGGGTAACGAAGGACACTACAGCCGAATTAAAAGCAAAGGTCAACAAACTGATCGAAACTGTGAACGCCAAGAAATCCGGACTCCACCTGCCAAAGATCATTGGGGAATATAAACCTGGATATGCGTATGGAAATGTCAAGACGCACAAGCCTGGAAACCCACTTCGGCCAATCATTAGCCAGATACCCACACCCACGTATAGACTGGCGAAGCGACTCAACGGCCTGCTGACTCCTTATGTTCCTTGCGCCTTCAGCCTGAAGTCTCCAAAGGAATTTGTGGACTTACTGCGGGGCACACGGGCCACAGGGATAAGAGCCTCGTTGGACGTAGAATCGCTGTTTACCAACGTACCTGTGGACGAGACAATCGGAATGATAGCCGACAGAGTGTATCGTGATCCAGCCTGTACTCCTCTTGACATGCCAGAAAGTATTCTGAGGAAACTACTCCAAGCTTGTACTAAAGAGGCACCCTTCTTGAGCCCGGATGGGCACATGTATAAGCAAGTAGATGGGGTCGCCATGGGTTCTCCCCTAGGTGTCCTGTTTGCAAACTTCTACATGGGTACCATCGAGCAAAAAGTCTTAGTCGACATGAACTTGAAACCGGCCATATACTGCAGGTATGTTGACGACATTTTTTACACAGGTACCTGATGTCAGACATCTGCAGGAGCTGAAGGAGGCATTTGAGCAGAGTTCCGTGCTGCGTTTCACTTACGAGACGGAAAAGGATGGGAAGCTGCCTTTTCTAGATGTAACAGTCATGGAAAAGGGCGGAGGTTTCCACACTGCAGTCTACACTAAGGAAACAAACATAGGAATGTGCCTAAATGCCAACAGCGACTGCCCTGACAGGTACAAGAGGAGTGTTGTTAACGCATACGTCGACCGTGCTCTCAGCCACAGCTCAGAATGGAAGCAAGTCGACGAAGAACTCTGTAGGGTAAGGCAGGTCCTAGTCAATAACGGCTTCTCCAATGGTTTCATCGAAGACATCATAAGAAGGAAAGTGAAAAGCCATGCAACCTCTGAAGAGACAACTAACACAACACCTATACCCCCTATTAGACTATTTTACAGGAACTTCTTTTCCACAGCTCATAAAACGGAGGAAAGGGTCCTGAAAGATATTGTTAATAGAAACGTTATCCCTACAGACAAAAATCAGAGGATACAACTGACGATTTACTATAAAACCAGAAAAACGGCCAGCCTACTCATGAGAAACTCTCCAGACACAAAACAGAACGCTTTAAAAGAGACTAACGTCGTCTATGCCTTCAAATGCCCACTTGGGGACTGTAAGCTCCAAAAAACCCAGTATATAGGCAAGACAACAACATCTCTTTCTAGGCGTTTAACGATGCATAAGCAACAGGGCTCCATTAAGGAACATATAATCTCTTCCCATAACCAAACCATCGCCAGAGAAATCCTAGTAAACAACACAGAAATCATCGATAGATACAGCGATAGCAGGCGGCTTGACGTTTGCGAGGCACTACACATCAAGAAGTCAACACCAGCAATCAACAGCCAATTATTGCACAACTATATTCTACCCACCTCAAGACTCCGCTCCAATATAGAAGCATCAAGAAATATGGACCAATAGGCTTTCTACAAACACTTCTATTCAATACCCATTGTTTCTGTTCTGTCTTGTGTTGATACTTTTAATACCCTATTAATATCCCCTCTTGTTCTGTCTTGTGTTAATGCCACATCACCCCTCCCACCTCACTCAAATGTAGATATAAAATCAGAGATACGTAAGTTCTAATCAGTTGTGTATTTGTGAAGTCTTTGAAAATATAATAAGTTTTACGAAACGCGCCCGTGTCGCGTCAGACTAGAAATAAAAATGAATTTTGGAGAAGTGATTTTTGATTTACCTCCAACAGTGAAGCGTAATGTACGAAAGATTGAGAAAATTCGTGTTAGAATTATTAATCTTACTTTTTCGGTCATATTTAATAATATATGTCTACAGGAAAGACTGCTACCAAAATATACTAATATTAAAGTGCACGACCCAGCAGCAAGGAATCAAGCCTTCACGATAAAATATCGCCAGGATCTGATTCGTGATCAGATATACAAGGCAGAGAATGAAATCAAAGACAACAAAACGCAACTACTTCATGCTACAAACGAGTGGAGAAATAGCAACATCGACCATAGTATCCGTACCCGCATTGAACAACACCTCGACATCCTCACAGACCAACATCACCTCAGCACTGAAACAAGGATTATCAAGAAACTAACAACATTATATGGAGGACCTATGGCAATTCCACGACCAAGAGATGGCTTCCTGAACCTTGCAGGAATTAACCTCACTGAGGACCAAGTCACTCTCCTAAATCTGGGCATAAACTGTCATGTTATGTCCAGACCGAGTGAAATGGCCCGGAAAGTAGAGTTGGAAATTCTGTTGGACGACATATTCGACCTCGAGACACAAAAGAAGGTCACTACCAAAGATACCTTACAAGCAGAACTTATTGCAGAAGGAGGAAAGAATCGAGGCAACTACAGAAGCACCATACTGTCCCCCGAGCTTAAAGCGGCAGCTAAAAGCCTTCGTGAGAACAAGGAGATAGTTGTCAGGAGAGGTGACAAGTCGCCAATATATGTCATTCTTAAAAAAGACGAATATCTGGCGAAAATGAACATCATACTCTCTGACCAAACTAAGTTCCAAAGGGTAACGAAGGACACTACAGCCGAATTAAAAGCAAAGGTCAACAAACTGATCGAAACTGTGAACGCCAAGAAATCCGGACTCCACCTGCCAAAGATCATTGGGGAATATAAACCTGGATATGCGTATGGAAATGTCAAGACGCACAAGCCTGGAAACCCACTTCGGCCAATCATTAGCCAGATACCCACACCCACGTATAGACTGGCGAAGCGACTCAACGGCCTGCTGACTCCTTATGTTCCTTGCGCCTTCAGCCTGAAGTCTCCAAAGGAATTTGTGGACTTACTGCGGGGCACACGGGCCACAGGGATAAGAGCCTCGTTGGACGTAGAATCGCTGTTTACCAACGTACCTGTGGACGAGACAATCGGAATGATAGCCGACAGAGTGTATCGTGATCCAGCCAGTACTCCTCTTGACATGCTAGAAAGTATTCTGAGGAAACTACTCCAAGCTTGTACTAAAGAGGCACCCTTCTTGAGCCCGGATGGGCACATGTATAAGCAAGTAGATGGGGTCGCCATGGGTTCTCCCCTAGGTGTCCTGTTTGCAAACTTCTACATGGGTACCATCGAGCAAAAAGTCTTAGTCGACATGAACTTGAAACCGGCCATATACTGCAGGTATGTTGACGACATTTTTACACAGGTACCTGATGTCAGACATCTGCAGGAGCTGAAGGAGGCATTTGAGCAGAGTTCCGTGCTGCGTTTCACTTACGAGACGGAAAAGGATGGGAAGCTGCCTTTTCTAGATGTAACAGTCATGGAAAAGGGCGGAGGTTTCCACACTGCAGTCTACACTAAGGAAACAAACATAGGAATGTGCCTAAATGCCAACAGCGACTGCCCTGACAGGTACAAGAGGAATGTTGTTAACACATACGTCGACCGTGCTCTCAGCCACAGCTCAGAATGGAAGCAAGTCGACGAAGAACTCTGTAGGGTAAGGCAGGTCCTAGTCAATAACGGCTTCTCCAATGGTTTCATCGAAGACATCATAAGAAGGAAAGTGAAAAGCCATGCAACCTCTGAAGAGACGACTAACACAACACCTATACCCCCTATTAGACTATTTTACAGGAACTTCTTTTCCACAGCTCATAAAACGGAGGAAAGGGTCCTGAAAGATATTGTTAATAGAAACGTTATCCCTACAGACAAAAATCAGAGGATACAACTGACGATTTACTATAAAACCAGAAAAACGGCCAGCCTACTCATGAGAAACTCTCCAGACACAAAACAGAACGCTTTAATAGAGACTAACGTCGTCTATGCCTTCAAATGCCCACTTGGGGACTGTAAGCTCCAAAAAACCCAGTATATAGGCAAGACAACAACATCTCTTTCTAGGCGTTTAACGATGCATAAGCAACAGGGCTCCATTAAGGAACATATAATCTCTTCCCATAACCAAACCATCGCCAGAGAAATCCTAGTAAACAACACAGAAATCATCGATAGATACAGCGATAGCAGGCGGCTTGACGTTTGCGAGGCACTACACATCAAGAAGTCAACACCAGCAATCAACAGCCAATTATTGCACAACTATATTCTACCCACCTCAAGACTCCGCTCCAATATAGAAGCATCAAGAAATATGGACCAATAGGCTTTCTACAAACACTTCTATTCAATACCCATTGTTTCTGTTCTGTCTTGTGTTGATACTTTTAATACCCTATTAATATCCCCTCTTGTTCTGTCTTGTGTTAATGCCACATCACCCCTCCCACCTCACTCAAATGTAGATATAAAATCAGAGATACGTAAGTTCTAATCAGTTGTGTATTTGTGAAATCTTTGAAAATGTAATAAGTTTTACAAAACGCGCCTGTGTCGCGTCAGACTAGAAATAAAAATGAATTTTGGAGAAGTGATTTTTGATTTACCTCCAACAGTGAAGCGTAATGTACGAAAGATTGAGAAAATTCGTGTTAGAATTATTAATCTTACTTTTTCGGTCATATTTAATAATATATGTCTACAGGAAAGACTGCTACCAAAATATACTAATATTAAAGTGCACGACCCAGCAGCAAGGAATCAAGCCTTCACGATAAAATATCGCCAGGATCTGATTCGTGATCAGATATACAAGGCAGATAATGAAATCAAAGACAACAAAACGCAACTACTTCATGCTACAAACGAGTGGAGAAATAGCAACATCGACCATAGTATCCGTACCCGCATTGAACAACACCTCGACATCCTCACAGACCAACATCACCTCAGCACTGAAACAAGGATTATCAAGAAACTAACAACATTATATGGAGGACCTATGGCAATTCCACGACCAAGAGATGGCTTCCTGAACCTTGCAGGAATTAACCTCACTGAGGACCAAGTCACTCTCCTAAATCTGGGCATAAACTGTCATGTTATGTCCAGACCGAGTGAAATGGCCCGGAAAGTAGAGTTGGAAATTCTGTTGGACGACATATTCGACCTCGAGACACAAAAGAAGGTCACTACCAAAGATACCTTACAAGCAGAACTTATTGCAGAAGGAGGAAAGAATCGAGGCAACTACAGAAGCACCATACTGTCCCCCGAGCTTAAAGCGGCAGCTAAAAGCCTTCGTGAGAACAAGGAGATAGTTGTCAGGAGAGGTGACAAGTCGCCAATATATGTCATTCTTAAAAAAGACGAATATCTGGCGAAAATGAACATCATACTCTCTGACCAAACTAAGTTCCAAAGGGTAACGAAGGACACTACAGCCGAATTAAAAGCAAAGGTCAACAAACTGATCGAAACTGTGAACGCCAAGAAATCCGGACTCCACCTGCCAAAGATCATTGGGGAATATAAACCTGGATATGCGTATGGAAATGTCAAGACGCACAAGCCTGGAAACCCACTTCGGCCAATCATTAGCCAGATACCCACACCCACGTATAGACTGGCGAAGCGACTCAACGGCCTGCTGACTCCTTATGTTCCTTGCGCCTTCAGCCTGAAGTCTCCAAAGGAATTTGTGGACTTACTGCGGGGCACACGGGCCACAGGGATAAGAGCCTCGTTGGACGTAGAATCGCTGTTTACCAACGTACCTGTGGACGAGACAATCGGAATGATAGCCGACAGAGTGTATCGTGATCCAGCCTGTACTCCTCTTGACATGCCAGAAAGTATTCTGAGGAAACTACTCCAAGCTTGTACTAAAGAGGCACCCTTCTTGAGCCCGGATGGGCACATGTATAAGCAAGTAGATGGGGTCGCTATGGGTTCTCCCCTAGGTGTCCTGTTTTCAAACTTCTACATGGGTACCATCGAGCAAAAAGTCTTAGTCGACATGAACTTGAAACCGGCCATATACTGCAGGTATGTTGACGACATTTTTACACAGGTACCTGATGTCAGACATCTGCAGGAGCTGAAGGAGGCATTTGAGCAGAGTTCCGTGCTGCGTTTCACTTACGAGACGGAAAAGGATGGGAAGCTGCCTTTTCTAGATGTAACAGTCATGGAAAAGGGCGGAGGTTTCCACACTGCAGTCTACACTAAGGAAACAAACATAGGAAAATGCCTAAATGCCAACAGCGACTGCCCTGACAGGTACAAGAGGAGTGTTGTTAACGCATACGTCGACCGTGCTCTCAGCCACAGCTCAGAATGGAAGCAAGTCGACGAAGAACTCTGTAGGGTAAGGCAGGTCCTAGTCAATAACGGCTTCTCCAATGGTTTCATCGAAGACATCATAAGAAGGAAAGTGAAAAGCCATGCAACCTCTGAAGTGACAACTAACACAACACCTATACCCCCTATTAGACTATTTTACAGGAACTTCTTTTCCACAGCTCATAAAACGGAGGAAAGGGTCCTGAAAGATATTGTTAATAGAAACGTTATCCCTACAGACAAAAATCAGAGGATACAACTGACGATTTACTATAAAACCAGAAAAACGGCCAGCCTACTCATGAGAAACTCTCCAGACACAAAACAGAACGCTTTAAAAGAGACTAACGTCGTCTATGCCTTCAAATGCCCACTTGGGGACTGTAAGCTCCAAAAAACCCAGTATATAGGCAAGACAACAACATCTCTTTCTAGGCGTTTAACGATGCATAAGCAACAGGGCTCCATTAAGGAACATATAATCTCTTCCCATAACCAAACCATCGCCAGAGAAATCCTAGTAAACAACACAGAAATCATCGATAGATACAGCGATAGCAGGCGGCTTGACGTTTGCGAGGCACTACACATCAAGAAGTCAACACCAGCAATCAACAGCCAATTATTGCACAACTATATTCTACCCACCTCAAGACTCCGCTCCAATATAGAAGCATCAAGAAATATGGACCAATAGGCTTTCTACAAACACTTCTATTCAATACCCATTGTTTCTGTTCTGTCTTGTGTTGATACTTTTAATACCCTATTAATATCCCCTCTTGTTCTGTCTTGTGTTAATGCCACATCACCCCTCCCACCTCACTCAAATGTAGATATAAAATCAGAGATACGTAAGTTCTAATCAGTTGTGTATTTGTGAAGTCTTTGAAAATGTAATAAGTTTTACGAAACGCGCCCGTGTCGCGTCAGACTAGAAATGAAAATGAATTTTGGAGAAGTGATTTTTGATTTACCTCCAACAGTGAAGCGTAATGTACGAAAGATTGAGAAAATTCGTGTTAGAATTATTAATCTTACTTTTTCGGTCATATTTAATAATATATGTCTACAGGAAAGACTGCTACCAAAATATACTAATATTAAAGTGCACGACCCAGCAGCAAGGAATCAAGCCTTCACGATAAAATATCGCCAGGATCTGATTCGTGATCAGATATACAAGGCAGATAATGAAATCAAAGACAACAAAACGCAACTACTTCATGCTACAAACGAGTGGAGAAATAGCAACATCGACCATAGTATCCGTACCCGCATTGAACAACACCTCGACATCCTCACAGACCAACATCACCTCAGCACTGAAACAAGGATTATCAAGAAACTAACAACATTATATGGAGGACCTATGGCAATTCCACGACCAAGAGATGGCTTCCTGAACCTTGCAGGAATTAACCTCACTGAGGACCAAGTCACTCTCCTAAATCTGGGCATAAACTGTCATGTTATGTCCAGACCGAGTGAAATGGCCCGGAAAGTAGAGTTGGAAATTCTGTTGGACGACATATTCGACCTCGAGACACAAAAGAAGGTCACTACCAAAGATACCTTACAAGCAGAACTTATTGCAGAAGGAGGAAAGAATCGAGGCAACTACAGAAGCACCATACTGTCCCCCGAGCTTAAAGCGGCAGCTAAAAGCCTTCGTGAGAACAAGGAGATAGTTGTCAGGAGAGGTGACAAGTCGCCAATATATGTCATTCTTAAAAAAGACGAATATCTGGCGAAAATGAACATCATACTCTCTGACCAAACTAAGTTCCAAAGGGTAACGAAGGACACTACAGCCGAATTAAAAGCAAAGGTCAACAAACTGATCGAAACTGTGAACGCCAAGAAATCCGGACTCCACCTGCCAAAGATCATTGGGGAATATAAACCTGGATATGCGTATGGAAATGTCAAGACGCACAAGCCTGGAAACCCACTTCGGCCAATCATTAGCCAGATACCCACACCCACGTATAGACTGGCGAAGCGACTCAACGGCCTGCTGACTCCTTATGTTCCTTGCGCCTTCAGCCTGAAGTCTCCAAAGGAATTTGTGGACTTACTGCGGGGCACACGGGCCACAGGGATAAGAGCCTCGTTGGACGTAGAATCGCTGTTTACCAACGTACCTGTGGACGAGACAATCGGAATGATAGCCGACAGAGTGTATCGTGATCCAGCCTGTACTCCTCTTGACATGCCAGAAAGTATTCTGAGGAAACTACTCCAAGCTTGTACTAAAGAGGCACCCTTCTTGAGCCCGGATGGGCACATGTATAAGCAAGTAGATGGGGTCGCCATGGGTTCTCCCCTAGGTGTCCTGTTTGCAAACTTCTACATGGGTACCATCGAGCAAAAAGTCTTAGTCGACATGAACTTGAAACCGGCCATATACTGCAGGTATGTTGACGACATTTTTACACAGGTACCTGATGTCAGACATCTGCAGGAGCTGAAGGAGGCATTTGAGCAGAGTTCCGTGCTGCGTTTCACTTACGAGACGGAAAAGGATGGGAAGCTGCCTTTTCTAGATGTAACAGTCATGGAAAAGGGCGGAGGTTTCCACACTGCAGTCTACACTAAGGAAACAAACATAGGAAAATGCCTAAATGCCAACAGCGACTGCCCTGACAGGTACAAGAGGAGTGTTGTTAACGCATACGTCGACCGTGCTCTCAGCCACAGCTCAGAATGGAAGCAAGTCGACGAAGAACTCTGTAGGGTAAGGCAGGTCCTAGTCAATAACGGCTTCTCCAATGGTTTCATCGAAGACATCATAAGAAGGAAAGTGAAAAGCCATGCAACCTCTGAAGAGACAACTAACACAACACCTATACCCCCTATTAGACTATTTTACAGGAACTTCTTTTCCACAGCTCATAAAACGGAGGAAAGGGTCCTGAAAGATATTGTTAATAGAAACGTTATCCCTACAGACAAAAATCAGAGGATACAACTGACGATTTACTATAAAACCAGAAAAACGGCCAGCCTACTCATGAGAAACTCTCCAGACACAAAACAGAACGCTTTAAAAGAGACTAACGTCGTCTATGCCTTCAAATGCCCACTTGGGGACTGTAAGCTCCAAAAAACCCAGTATATAGGCAAGACAACAACATCTCTTTCTAGGCGTTTAACGATGCATAAGCAACAGGGCTCCATTAAGGAACATATAATCTCTTCCCATAACCAAACCATCGCCAGAGAAATCCTAGTAAACAACACAGAAATCATCGATAGATACAGCGATAGCAGGCGGCTTGACGTTTGCGAGGCACTACACATCAAGAAGTCAACACCAGCAATCAACAGCCAATTATTGCACAACTATATTCTACCCACCTCAAGACTCCGCTCCAATATAGAAGCATCAAGAAATATGGACCAATAGGCTTTCTACAAACACTTCTATTCAATACCCATTGTTTCTGTTCTGTCTTGTGTTGATACTTTTAATACCCTATTAATATCCCCTCTTGTTCTGTCTTGTGTTAATGCCACATCACCCCTCCCACCTCACTCAAATGTAGATATAAAATCAGAGATACGTAAGTTCTAATCAGTTGTGTATTTGTGAAATCTTTGAAAATGTAATAAGTTTTACGAAACGTGCCCGTGTCGCGTCAGACTAGAAATAAAAATGAATTTTGGAGAAGTGATTTTTGATTTACCTCCAACAGTGAAGCGTAATGTACGAAAGATTGAGAAAATTCGTGTTAGAATTATTAATCTTACTTTTTCGGTCATATTTAATAATATATGTCTACAGGAAAGACTGCTACCAAAATATACTAATATTAAAGTGCACGACCCAGCAGCAAGGAATCAAGCCTTCACGATAAAATATCGCCAGGATCTGATTCGTGATCAGATATACAAGGCAGAGAATGAAATCAAAGACAACAAAACGCAACTACTTCATGCTACAAACGAGTGGAGAAATAGCAACATCGACCATAGTATCCGTACCCGCATTGAACAACACCTCGACATCCTCACAGACCAACATCACCTCAGCACTGAAACAAGGATTATCAAGAAACTAACAACATTATATGGAGGACCTATGGCAATTCCACGACCAAGAGATGGCTTCCTGAACCTTGCAGGAATTAACCTCACTGAGGACCAAGTCACTCTCCTAAATCTGGGCATAAACTGTCATGTTATGTCCAGACCGAGTGAAATGGCCCGGAAAGTAGAGTTGGAAATTCTGTTGGACGACATATTCGACCTCGAGACACAAAAGAAGGTCACTACCAAAGATACCTTACAAGCAGAACTTATTGCAGAAGGAGGAAAGAATCGAGGCAACTACAGAAGCACCATACTGTCCCCCGAGCTTAAAGCGGCAGCTAAAAGCCTTCGTGAGAACAAGGAGATAGTTGTCAGGAGAGGTGACAAGTCGCCAATATATGTCATTCTTAAAAAAGACGAATATCTGGCGAAAATGAACATCATACTCTCTGACCAAACTAAGTTCCAAAGGGTAACGAAGGACACTACAGCCGAATTAAAAGCAAAGGTCAACAAACTGATCGAAACTGTGAACGCCAAGAAATCCGGACTCCACCTGCCAAAGATCATTGGGGAATATAAACCTGGATATGCGTATGGAAATGTCAAGACGCACAAGCCTGGAAACCCACTTCGGCCAATCATTAGCCAGATACCCACACCCACGTATAGACTGGCGAAGCGACTCAACGGCCTGCTGACTCCTTATGTTCCTTGCGCCTTCAGCCTGAAGTCTCCAAAGGAATTTGTGGACTTACTGCGGGGCACACGGGCCACAGGGATAAGAGCCTCGTTGGACGTAGAATCGCTGTTTACCAACGTACCTGTGGACGAGACAATCGGAATGATAGCCGACAGAGTGTATCGTGATCCAGCCTGTACTCCTCTTGACATGCCAGAAAGTATTCTGAGGAAACTACTCCAAGCTTGTACTAAAGAGGCACCCTTCTTGAGCCCGGATGGGCACATGTATAAGCAAGTAGATGGGGTCGCCATGGGTTCTCCCCTAGGTGTCCTGTTTGCAAACTTCTACATGGGTACCATCGAGCAAAAAGTCTTAGTCGACATGAACTTGAAACCGGCCATATACTGCAGGTATGTTGACGACATTTTTACACAGGTACCTGATGTCAGACATCTGCAGGAGCTGAAGGAGGCATTTGAGCAGAGTTCCGTGCTGCGTTTCACTTACGAGACGGAAAAGGATGGGAAGCTGCCTTTTCTAGATGTAACAGTCATGGAAAAGGGCGGAGGTTTCCACACTGCAGTCTACACTAAGGAAACAAACATAGGAAAATGCCTAAATGCCAACAGCGACTGCCCTGACAGGTACAAGAGGAGTGTTGTTAACGCATACGTCGACCGTGCTCTCAGCCACAGCTCAGAATGGAAGCAAGTCGACGAAGAACTCTGTAGGGTAAGGCAGGTCCTAGTCAATAACGGCTTCTCCAATGGTTTCATCGAAGACATCATAAGAAGGAAAGTGAAAAGCCATGCAACCTCTGAAGAGACAACTAACACAACACCTATACCCCCTATTAGACTATTTTACAGGAACTTCTTTTCCACAGCTCATAAAACGGAGGAAAGGGTCCTGAAAGATATTGTTAATAGAAACGTTATCCCTACAGACAAAAATCAGAGGATACAACTGACGATTTACTATAAAACCAGAAAAACGGCCAGCCTACTCATGAGAAACTCTCCAGACACAAAACAGAACGCTTTAAAAGAGACTAACGTCGTCTATGCCTTCAAATGCCCACTTGGGGACTGTAAGCTCCAAAAAACCCAGTATATAGGCAAGACAACAACATCTCTTTCTAGGCGTTTAACGATGCATAAGCAACAGGGCTCCATTAAGGAACATATAATCTCTTCCCATAACCAAACCATCGCCAGAGAAATCCTAGTAAACAACACAGAAATCATCGATAGATACAGCGATAGCAGGCGGCTTGACGTTTGCGAGGCACTACACATCAAGAAGTCAACACCAGCAATCAACAGCCAATTATTGCACAACTATATTCTACCCACCTCAAGACTCCGCTCCAATATAGAAGCATCAAGAAATATGGACCAATAGGCTTTCTACAAACACTTCTATTCAATACCCATTGTTTCTGTTCTGTCTTGTGTTGATACTTTTAATACCCTATTAATATCCCCTCTTGTTCTGTCTTGTGTTAATGCCACATCACCCCTCCCACCTCACTCAAATGTAGATATAAAATCAGAGATACGTAAGTTCTAATCAGTTGTGTATTTGTGAAATCTTTGAAAATGTAATAAGTTTTACGAAACGTGCCCGTGTCGCGTCAGACTAGAAATAAAAATGAATTTTGGAGAAGTGATTTTTGATTTACCTCCAACAGTGAAGCGTAATGTACGAAAGATTGAGAAAATTCGTGTTAGAATTATTAATCTTACTTTTTCGGTCATATTTAATAATATATGTCTACAGGAAAGACTGCTACCAAAATATACTAATATTAAAGTGCACGACCCAGCAGCAAGGAATCAAGCCTTCACGATAAAATATCGCCAGGATCTGATTCGTGATCAGATATACAAGGCAGAGAATGAAATCAAAGACAACAAAACGCAACTACTTCATGCTACAAACGAGTGGAGAAATAGCAACATCGACCATAGTATCCGTACCCGCATTGAACAACACCTCGACATCCTCACAGACCAACATCACCTTAGCACTGAAACAAGGATTATCAAGAAACTAACAACATTATATGGAGGACCTATGGCAATTCCACGACCAAGAGATGGCTTCCTGAACCTTGCAGGAATTAACCTCACTGAGGACCAAGTCACTCTCCTAAATCTGGGCATAAACTGTCATGTTATGTCCAGACCGAGTGAAATGGCCCGGAAAGTAGAGTTGGAAATTCTGTTGGACGACATATTCGACCTCGAGACACAAAAGAAGGTCACTACCAAAGATACCTTACAAGCAGAACTTATTGCAGAAGGAGGAAAGAATCGAGGCAACTACAGAAGCACCATACTGTCCCCCGAGCTTAAAGCGGCAGCTAAAAGCCTTCGTGAGAACAAGGAGATAGTTGTCAGGAGAGGTGACAAGTCGCCAATATATGTCATTCTTAAAAAAGACGAATATCTGGCGAAAATGAACATCATACTCTCTGACCAAACTAAGTTCCAAAGGGTAACGAAGGACACTACAGCCGAATTAAAAGCAAAGGTCAACAAACTGATCGAAACTGTGAACGCCAAGAAATCCGGACTCCACCTGCCAAAGATCATTGGGGAATATAAACCTGGATATGCGTATGGAAATGTCAAGACGCACAAGCCTGGAAACCCACTTCGGCCAATCATTAGCCAGATACCCACACCCACGTATAGACTTTCGAAGCGACTCAACGGCCTGCTGACTCCTTATGTTCCTTGCGCCTTCAGCCTGATGTCTCCAAAGGAATTTGTGGACTTACTGCGGGGCACACGGGCCACAGGGATAAGAGCCTCGTTGGACGTAGAATCGCTGTTTACCAACGTACCTGTGGACGAGACAATCGGAATGATAGCCGACAGAGTGTATCGTGATCCAGCCTGTACTCCTCTTGACATGCCAGAAAGTATTCTGAGGAAACTACTCCAAGCTTGTACTAAAGAGGCACCCTTCTTGAGCCCGGATGGGCACATGTATAAGCAAGTAGATGGGGTCGCCATGGGTTCTCCCCTAGGTGTCCTGTTTGCAAACTTCTACATGGGTACCATCGAGCAAAAAGTCTTAGTCGACATGAACTTGAAACCGGCCATATACTGCAGGTATGTTGACGACATTTTTACACAGGTACCTGATGTCAGACATCTGCAGGAGCTGAAGGAGGCATTTGAGCAGAGTTCCGTGCTGCGTTTCACTTACGAGACGGAAAAGGATGGGAAGCTGCCTTTTCTAGATGTAACAGTCATGGAAAAGGGCGGAGGTTTCCACACTGCAGTCTACACTAAGGAAACAAACATAGGAATGTGCCTAAATGCCAACAGCGACTGCCCTGACAGGTACAAGAGGAGTGTTGTTAACGCATACGTCGACCGGGCTCTCAGCCACAGCTCAGAATGGAAGCAAGTCGACGAAGAACTCTGTAGGGTAAGGCAGGTCCTAGTCAATAACGGCTTCTCCAATGGTTTCATCGAAGACATCATAAGAAGGAAAGTGAAAAGCCATGCAACCTCTGAAGAGACAACTAACACAACACCTATACCCCCTATTAGACTATTTTGCAGGAACTTCTTTTCCACAGCTCATAAAACGGAGGAAAGGGTTCTGAAAGATATTGTTAATAGAAACGTTATCCCTACAGACAAAAATCAGAGGATACAACTGACGATTTACTATAAAACCAGAAAAACGGCCAGCCTACTCATGAGAAACTCTCCAGACACAAAACAGAACGCTTTAAAAGAGACTAACGTCGTCTATGCCTTCAAATGCCCACTTGGGGACTGTAAGCTCCAAAAAACCCAGTATATAGGCAAGACAACAACATCTCTTTCTAGGCGTTTAACGATGCATAAGCAACAGGGCTCCATTAAGGAACATATAATCTCTTCCCATAACCAAACCATCGCCAGAGAAATCCTAGTAAACAACACAGAAATCATCGATAGATACAGCAATAGCAGGCGGCTTGACGTTTGCGAGGCATTACACATCAAGAAGTCAACACCAGCAATCAACAGCCAATTATTGCACAACTATATTCTACCCACCTCAAGACTCCGCTCCAATATAGAAGCATCAAGAAATATGGACCAATAGGCTTTCTACAAACACTTCTATTCAATACCCATTGTTTCTGTTCTGTCTTGTGTTGATACTTTTAATACCCTATTAATATCCCCTCTTGTTCTGTCTTGTGTTAATGCCACATCACCCCTCCCACCTCACTCAAATGTAGATATAAAATCCGAGATACGTAAGTTCTAATCAGTTGTGTATTTGTGAAGTCTTTGAAAATGTAATAAGTTTTACGAAACGCGCCCGTGTCGCGTCAGACTAGAAATAAAAATGAATTTTGGAGAAGTGATTTTTGATTTACCTCCAACAGTGAAGCGTAATGTACGAAAGATTGAGAAAATTCGTGTTAGAATTATTAATCTTACTTTTTCGGTCATATTTAATAATATATGTCTACAGAAAAGACTGCTACCAAAATATACTAATATATATATATATATATATATATATATATATATATATATATATATATATATATATATATATATATATATATATATATATATATATATATATATATATATATATATATATATATATATATATATATATATATATAATATATATATATATATATAATATATATATATATATATATATATATATATATATATATATATATAATATATATATATATATATATATATATATATATAATATATATATATATATATAATATATATATATATATATATATATATATATATATATATATTATATATATATATATATATATATATATATATATATATATATCTATATATATATATATATATATATATATATATATATATATATATATATATTATATATATATATATATATATATATATATATATATATATATATATATATATATATATATATATATATATATATATGCACAGACTACCCTATTCCAGTAGCTGAAGTTTATAACTTTTTAGACACTCAACCCACCAGGAGACTCGAACACTGGCCAACAAGGTGGCAGTTGCATGCTGTATCCACTACACCATACTTCAAAGCCATAAGAGAGGTAGGAATTCTGGGGTATTTAACCAACCAGAACTCACAATACCCCAGAATTCCTACCTCTCTTATGGCTTTGAAGTATGGTGTAGTGGATACAGCATGCAACTGCCACCTTGTTGGCCAGTGTTCGAGTCTCCTGGTGGGTTGAGTGTCTAAAAAGTTATAAACTTCAGCTACTTGAATAGAGTAGTCTGTGCATTAAGCATTTGGCACTGAGTTTTCCCATATAACAGGAACCGATGAAAGAGCATTAGAGGTCCCACACTATCTCATTGCCTGGGAGAGGATTGGAGTTCTGGTTGGTTAAATACCCCAGAATTCCTACCTACCTTATGGCTTTGAAGTATGGTGTAGTGGATATAGCATTCAACTGCCACCTTGTTGGCCAGTGTTCGAGTCTTCTGGTGGGTTGAGTGTCTAAAAAGTTATATATATATAGATATATATATATATATATATATATATATATATATATATATATATATATATATATATATATATATATATATATATTGTACCTAGTAGCCAGAATGCAGTACTCGGCCAACTATGCAATGTCCGATTTGCATAATAAGCCAAGTTTTTTCTGATTTTATTTATTTTTCTATTTTTTCTTATAAAATGATAAAGCTATCCGTTTCATTATGTATGTGTTTATTTTGTTTAATTTGAGTTAAAACTAACGCAGATATGTGACCAAACCTAACCTACTCTACCTAACCTAACCTAACCTATATAACCTGGCCTAATTACATGATATAATATTATGTACATGATTAATTACATGATATTAAATAAATATTTCGGAGTCTCTTTTAACTGATTGGGAGAAACACAGCTTTCAAAAATTTGTCTGTCAATTTATATTATATTGTAGTTCTTTGTTGATATAAAACCTTGCCACAATGTATCTTTTCAGCTTGCCTGATATGTTAGATTCAAGACCTGCCCGAAACACTATGCGTGTTAGTGACTTTGCAAGAAAGTACATATACCAATTTTATGTAATCTTACAAACCCATTGTACCTTCTTGTGAATACCTTCTTCTTCTTACTATTATTATTAATATTATCAATATTATTATTATTATTATTATTATTATTATTAGTAGTAGTAGTAGTAGTAATAGTGTTATTATTATTATTATTATTATTATTATTATTTTATCATTTGGAAGGTCATTCCTCAATTTGGGCCCCTTGTTTGGCAATGCATTTCTGCTTTCGTTGAGTTTCTTTGAAAATCAAAGATATATTTGTTTCTCGTGTGGTGACCATGAGTTCTCTTACAGCCTTTTAGGAAATGCTTAAGGTCAGGATTGACATTGCAATTCTGAGTTTTTATAGTTTCTTACCGTGAGCTTCAATCTCACACTGCATCTTGTGCTGCCCACTCCCCCAATTATTAGTACTTAATACATATATCTTCACCAGGGTAATCACCTTTGTCATATTTATATTGTAGTTATATGTTGATATAAAATTTGCTACAATGTACCTTATTGTCTTTCTTGATATGTTTGATACTTGAGTTCTCTCTTGAACACTGTGAGCGATCGGCCAGTTATGTCCCTTATGTGTAGTGGAAGTGTGTTTAGCAGTCTCGGGCCTCTGATGTTAATAGAGTTCTTTCTTAGGGTTCCTATTGCACCTCTTCTCTTCAACGGGGGTATTCTACACATCCTGCCATGCCTTCTGGTCTCATGTGGTGTTATTTCTGTGTGCAGGTTTGGGACCAGCCCCTCTATTATTTTCCAAGTGGAAATTATTATGTATTTCTCCCACCTGCGCTCAAGATAGTACAGATTTAGGCATTTTAGTTGGTCACAATAGTTTAGAGGGTTTTACTGAGTGTATTCTAGCAATAAAGGGTCTCTGCTCGCTCTCCAGGTCAGCAATTTCTCCAGCTTTGAAAGGAGCTGTCATTGTGCAACAATATTCCACTCTAGAGAGTATTAGCGTCTTGAAGAGTATCATCATTAGTATAACATCTCTAGTTTGAAAAGTAATTGTTATTAACCTGTCATTTTTCTTGCAGTTGTGACTGCTACTTTATTATATTCTTCAAGGGTGAGGTCTTCCGACATGAGTACACCCAAATTCTTTACATTGCTTTTTCGTTCAACGTTATGATTTGATACAGTACGTGATTTCTGTTTTAATATTTTAAAATCCTCGTGTCATATGCAAAGGATGATACAGTACAATAGGTTGTGTCCTTGTCTATGTCCGATATGAGGATGAGAAAAAGTACAGGAGCAAGCACAGTACCCTGGGGGACTGAGCTCTTCGCGGTTGATGGTCCAAACTTTATTTTGTTGACTATTACACATTGAGGTCTGTTTGTCAGGAAATTGTAGATCCATCCGCCTATTTTTCCGATAATTGCTTTTGCACGCATTTTGTGTGCAATAACACCATGGTCACATTTGTCGAAGGCTTTAGCGAAATCTGTGTAAATTACATCAGCGTTTTACTTGTCCTTAATGGCATCTAAGCCCATGTCATAGTGGTCCAGCAACTGTGATAGGCAAGAGCGCCCTGTTCTGAAACCATGATGTCCAGGGTTATAGATATGCTGTGATTCCATGTATTTTGTGATTACATTTCTTAGCACTCAAAATTTTTTATGCTGTGTGATGTTAGTGCTATCGGGCTGTAATTTTTTTTGCCTCTGCCTTATTTCCTCCTTTATGGAGTGGTGCTATCTCTACTTTTTTTAGTATGTTAGGGATAAGGCCAGTATCTAGACTTTGCCTCAAAAAAATGTGAAGGGCCTGCAACAGTGGTTTTATACAGTTCTTGATGAATATGGAGTTCCAAGAATCAGGGCCTAGTGCAGAGTGTATAGACATATTATCTATGGCTTCTTCAAAATCCAGTGGGGATAGGGTGACATCTGATATATGATTTGATGTTGGCATCACAACCATGAAAAATTAATTTCGGTTATCAATCTCTAGTGTTTATTGGCTCGCTGAAAACAGTCGTACTGATTCTTCAGTATTTCGCTCATTTCTCTGTTGTCATCTGTAAAAGGTTCATTTCTCTTTTGCAGGGCCCTGATACTAGATGTAGTTTGTTTTATCTTAATTTTACATAAGAGAAAAATATTTCGGATTTCTCGCTATTTCACTGATAGCCTTTTGCTCTCTTTGTCTCTCTTGGATATTGTATTATTCTTGTAGCTTGAGTTTAATCGTTTCTATTTCTCTATCTAACCTTCTTCGTCATTTTTGAGATAGGATGCGACTCTCAAGGTGTTCCACGACTCGTTTTCTACGCCTATAAAGGAAACAACGTTCCCGTATCAATTTGCATCTCTTCCTCTTTTTTCGTAGGGGTATGCGGTTTGAGCATTTTTCTAGAACTACTGAGTTAATTTTTTCCAGACACTGGTTCAGGTTTGCATTTCCTAGCTGTTCTTCCCAGTTTATTTCTTTGAAGTCTTGGTTTATTAGCTCCCAGTTAATCTGTTTATTATTAAAATTGAATTTGCTGAATTCTCCTTCCCTGGGGCTCGGGATTGGTTGTGCAGGTCTACTCCCCATGCTTGTCAGTATTTTATTTTATTTTATTTTATTTATATATATACAAGAAAGTACATTGGGTTTGAGAGAATACATTGGATAGTACAGTATTTACATTCTTGTAAAGCCACTAGTACGCACAGCGTTTCGGGCATGTCCTTAATCTAGCAGATAATTTTAAGTAGGTAATTTCAATCAGAATTGATAAATGAAAGATACATTACAAGAGAAAAATGAGATGAGAGAGATAAGTAAGTATATTAAAGCACATTGTTATATTAAAGCTCTGATTGATTACATTGACAGCTTGATTAGTAATTTAAACAAGATTAATAGACACCATACAGCAGATTGACAGCACATATAAGACAGCAATGATCACAATGGTAAAGATGTTCAGAATGGGTACATGAAGATTGGGAGACTGGGTAGCAAAAGCTACAGATAACAAGATTTATAAACACCATACAACAGAATGGCAGCACTTATAAGAAAACAGCAATGATCACAATGGTAAAGATGTTCAAATTGGGAACATAAAGGTTGGGAGATTGGGTAGCAATAGATACAGTGCAATTTTAAGGCAAAAAGTGAAAAACTATGAAGATGAAATTAGGTACTTTTTAGTATTGATTTTGAATGATGTAAAAGTTGGACAGCTTTTCAATTCAGTAGGGAGTGAGTTCCATAAACTGGGTCCCTTTATTTGCATAGAGTGTTTACACAGATTAAGTTTAACTCTGGGGATATCGAAGAGATATTTATTTCTGGTGTGGTGATAATGGGTCCTATTACATCTGTCCAGGAAGAGTTTCAGACAAGGATTTGCATTTAAGAACAGGGTTTTGTAAATGTAGTTGACACAGGAGAATTTGTGGAGTGAGATTATGTTTAGCATGTTTAGGGAGTTAAACAAGAGGGCTGTGTGTTGTCTGAAAGCAGAATTTGATATTATTCTGATAGCAGATTTTTGCTGGGTGATGATGGACTTGAGGTGGTTTGCAGTGGTTGAACCCCATGCACAGATACCATAGTTGAGATAGGGATAGATTAGTGCATAATATAGAGAGATGAGAGCAGAGTTAGGAACATAATATCTGATTTTGGAGAGTATACCAACTGTTTTAGAGACTTTCTTAGTTATGTGTTGTATGTGGGTACTGAAGTTGAGTCTCTTGTCTAGGAATATGCCAAGAAACTTTCCATCATTTTTATTGCTAATGTTTACATTGTCAATCTGAAGCTGAATTGCATTTGTAGATTTGCTTCCAAATAGGATGTAGTAGGTCTTTTCTATGTTAAGTGTTAGTTTGTTGGTTGACATCCATAAGTGGACTTTTTATAGTTCATTATTAACAACATCATTTAGTGTATGTGGGTTGGGGTTGGAGTAAATGAGGGTAGTATCATCAGCAAACAAAATAGGTTTCAGAATGTTAGAGACATTAGGCAGATCATTAATGTATATAAGAAATAGTTGGGGTCCCAAGATGATGCCCTGTGGCACTCCAACGGTTATTGGTAGAATGGGAGAGATTATATTATTGATGGCTACACATTGGTGTCTATCACTAAGATAGGATTGGATATAGTCCAGTGCATGGCCTCGGATTCCATAATGATGGAGTTTACATAAGAGGTAATCGTGATTAACAGTATCAAAGGCCTTTCTCAGGTCAATGAAGAGTCCAATTGGAAACTCATTTTTGTCAAGGGCTGAGTAAATTATATCAAGGAGACTAATAATTGCATCGTTGGTACTCTTTTGAGAGCGGAAGCCAAACTGACAGGGGCTAAGAATGTCGAATTTTACGAGATAGGAGTAGAGCTGTTTGTAGATAATTTTTTCAAATATTTTTGATAGTATGGGTAGGTTCGATATTGGCCTGTAGTTGTTTATGTCTGACGGATTACCTCCTTTATGAACTGGCGTTACTCTTGCGTTTTTAAGGATATCAGGGAGGGTATGACACTCAAGGGATTTGCTGAACAGCAGAGCTATAGGTGGTGCAAGGGCATGGGTGGCGCTCTTGTATACAATGGATGGGATTTCACTGATGTTCCCAGCTTTGGTTTTTAGTGAGTGTATGATGGACACAACGTCTGACGGGCTGACTTGTGAGAGGAGAAGAGAGTTTGGATAGCTGCCTGAGAGATATGTGTTGATATGTGTCTGAGTCTGTGGGATTTTACTTGCAAGGTTAGCACCAATCGATGAAAAGAAGCTATTAAATTCATTCGCCATTTCTAAGTCAGATGACAGTGTAAGGCCATCCTTAGAGAGTGTTTTCTGGTTGTGGGAGTGTTGTTTAGTTCCCAGGATGTTAGAGATGGTACTCCATGTGCTTTTCATGTTGCCTTTTGCTTCTTTGAATCTAGTCTCATAATATGAAAGTTTTGCTTTTCTTATGATACTGGTAAGCACTGATGAGTACCTTTTAACTACTTCCATTGAAACTAGGCCACTCCTAAATTTCTTTTCGTATTCATGTTTTTTGTTGATTGATTTAATTATGCCACTTGTGAGCCACGGGTTATTTTTTCTTTTATCAGTTACTTGTTTGGTAAGGAGGGGACAGTGAGTGTTGTAGAGGCTTAGAGTTTTGGAGAGAAAGTGGTTAGTTGATGAGTTTATATCCTGTGAATTATTAAATTCAGATTCCCAGTTAATATTGTGAAGTGCATTAGAGAGATTGCCTATTTTTTGCCCGAAACGCATTGCGTAATAGTGGCTTTAGGCATTGTATGTACTAGCTCTATCTATATATCAATCCATTAATGTAACATCACTTGTATGTATATACCTTACCTGAATAAACATCTGAATCTGAATCTGAATCTGAATCTAAAGCTGATTCACTATGTAGCCTGAATGAAAGTTTTTTGGTTTCTGGTGGTGATGTGTCAATGTTTGCTATGAGGAAGATAGGATAGTGGTCAGTTGTTCTGTCATAAATTACCCCAGATGTAAGGGGAGCTGGTATATTAGTCCATAGGTGATCCAGGGTAGTGGCAGATGTTTGAGTGACTCGGGTGGGCTTGGTGATTGTGGGGATTAGCATACAGGAGTGCATGCTGTTACGGAAATAGTCAACTTGAGGGTTGTTTTGAAGACCAAGGTCGATATTGAAATCACCTCCCAGAATGATGTGATTTTTGTTGAGATTGTTATTCATGATAAGATTCCTTACATTGTCAGAGAATAAAGCTATGTTGGTATTAGGAAATCTATAGATGGCACCGATTATCAGGGAGGATTTAAGGGCTTTACTGGAGAACTTGGCAAAGGTATATTCACAATAGTCGTCTCTATCACTAATGACACTATTGCAAATGAAGGTATCTTTGTAATATATTGCTGTACCGCCACCTTTTTTATTAGGCCTGCAGTTATGAATGGCTTTATAACCAGCTAAATTGTAGAGTTGGGTATAGTCATTACTTAGCCAAGTTTCTGTTAAAATGATGAAAGATAATTTAGTACCTAGTGCTGTAAGTAGTGCATTTATATCATCTAAATGTTTACCAAGTGACCTAACATTTTGGTTGTAAACTAATAAGCAGGTGCTGTTTAGGAGTTTGTTTTTTGCAAGATTTGCTGTGTAGTACTTGCAATAGTGATGATCAATGTGCTGATTAGTGTGGATATGGGACAGAAGATTTCGATCAGGATCAATATCAGTAAGCATATAGATAAGAATGTCACGATACAATAAGATAAGCAATTACAGGAACAGATGAAAACTAAATCTGCTGTAAAATAGAAAGTAATTATAGCAAAACACAACAATATAATAATATAACAATACAATAAGAGCTTACAAAGTATTGAGTCTGCTAAAATTAGAGAATAATTATGGCAAAACACAACAATAAATGCAAGTAAACAAAAGAATTGAAACAATTAAAGGTAGAATTAAGGTCACTAGATAGCCATGGAGGATACACAAGTTTGGTGGAGAGAACAAAAAATCAGTACTTTAATTAAGTTGTGATCTGAGTAAGAGGTATGTGTAATCATTATGTTCCTGATCAGTTCATAATTATTATTGAAAATGAGGTCCAGCGTGTTCTTCCTAGTTGGTTCTACTATTTGCTGGTTTATGGCAAACCTGTCGCACATCCGTAGCAGGTCATTTGCATGTGCCTGTTCATTTAGGCTACTTCCTGGTATTTTTTCGGATATTACTGTATTATTCAGGTGCTTCCATTTCAGGTGCCGTAGGTTAAAGTCCCTAAGCAGGATGATGTTTGGGGCTGGATTTGTGAGATTTTCCAAGGAGTGTTCTATTTTCATTAGTTGGTCTTTAAACTGCTGAGGATTTGCCTCCAACGACTTATATACAAGGATAATAACTACATTTAGACTCTCTGTTTTGATTATCAGCACTTCCACCGTATCATTTGAGGTGTTTAGCACAATACAGTACAGATGAGTGTGTCTTTGATGTACAGGCTGACCTCACCCTGTAACCTGTGTTTCCTGTCACATCTGAAAAAGATGTACTCTGATATCCATATTTCACCATTATGGTAGTCCTTAGTGTGGGTTTCCGTTAGGGCTGCAAACACTGCATTTGTCTCATGTAGGAGGTCATCTATAAAATGGACTTTGTTAGATTTGAGTGTGTTTATACATGGACGTTGCCAAATAAAAATGATATTATATAAAACGCTGAACTGTAATGCCAATCCTGACCTCAAAAGCTTCATTGAAGGTTGTAACAGAACCTATAAGCACCACACCAGAAATAAATAGTTTTGATATTCCTAGAGTACGACTTAATCAAACTGGAAATGCTCTACAAATCAAGGGACCCGGAATGTGGAATGACCTTCCCAAACATGTTAAAGACTGTACCTCTCTTAACCAGTTTAAGATAAAAACGAAGCACTACCTAATAAATTCCCTGCAACCTACCTTACCCCTCTATTGTCAACCCATGTCTGTTTTTTTTAAACAACGCTGTTTGTCGACCTAATTGTATTTGTGCTGCTTTTTCAGCCATGTTCCCCCCTTTCTTATTTTTATTTTTATTTGTTCACAACACATTTTATACTTTAAACTCAATAAGTATTAAGTTTTAGTCTTTAATGTTTTTCATGCCCGAAACGCTTTGCGTAATAGTGGCTTTAGGCATTGTATGTACTAGCTCTATCTATAAATCCATCAATTTTGTATCTTACCTTGTATGTATGTACCTTACCTGAATAAAAATTTATTACCTGAACAAAAATGTATTATTTATTATTATTATTATCGTGTTTGTGGAAGTGCTGGATGCTTGATTGGTGTTAATATCTGGGGTTCTGGTAGGGAGGCCACTGTGTTTGTGTCCTCTCTAGCATTTGACGGAGATGGTGGTCGAGTCTGGACATTTTGAGGCGTTCTTCTCCTCTTTCTCTTGCTAAACAATCATCCTGGTTAATAGAGTGGTGGCTGTAATCATAGTGGCGGTCTGCCGGTTTTATTCGCCATGGTACCCCATGATACCTTTTTGTAAATAAAATCATTATTATTATTATTATTGTTATTATTATTATTATTGTTATTATTATTATTATTAATATATCTGTGATTGCCTTGTTATCAATGATTTCAGACCAAATGGTATGACGTACTTTGAGCTCTGTAACTACTTCATACATGCATGGATATTGGAAGATATTTATGTGCTCTACCCAGAGTTAGCCCGTGCAGGCTAATTAGGCCTTGCATTTCATGTTCTCTCCTGATTCCATGTTTGACTAACCATCCCATGAAATGGGAATATTAGATGAAATTATGGTTCGTTATTTATCTACACTCTGTAATTTTTCATATAGAAGGGCAGTAAACTGATGTGTATTCCTAAGTTTGTTAAAAAATAATACAAAAACTAGGATCTAAACAACATTCACATAACCAGATAAAAATCTCTAAGGATGGTTGTGCACCTACAACAGATCTAGAAACGGGAGCTTAATTTAATAGCTTCTTTTCGTCAGTTGGTGCTAATCTTGTCAGAAAAATCCCACAGACTCAGACACATGTTAACATATATCTTTCAGGCAGCTATCCAAACTCTCTTCTCTCTTCACCCGTCAGCTCGACAGACGTTGTGTCCATCATATACTCACTAAAAACCATAGCTGGGAACATTAGTAAAATACCATCTATGGTATACAAGAGTGCCTCCCATGCCCTTGCGCCATCCATAGCTTTTGCTGCTCAACAAATCTTTAGAGTGTCATACTTTCCCTGATATCCTTAAAAAGACAAAAGTAACGCCAGTTCATAAAGGAGGCATTCCGGCAGACAACAACAGTTACAGACCAATATCAAGTCTACCCATATTATCAAAAAATTTTGAAAAAAAATATTTACAAACAGCTCTGCTCCTACCTCGTAAAATTGAACATACAAAGTCCCTGTCAGTTTTGCGTCCGCCCCCAAAAGAGTAAAAGAATATTAGTCTGCTTGACTCAGCCCCCTGACAAAAATGAGTTTCCGATTGGACTCTTCATTGACCTGAGAAAGGCCTTTGATACTGTTAACCCTAACTACCTCTATCTTAAACTCCCCCATTATGGAATTCGAGGCCTTGCCCCTGAACTATATCCGATCCTATATTAGTGACAGCCATCAGTATGTAGCCATCAATGATATAACCTGTCCCACTCTACCAATAATCGTTGGAGTGCCACAGGGCAGCATCCTAGGGCCTCTCCTATTTCTTATATACATCAATGATCTGCCTAGTGTCTCTAACATTCTTACACCTATATTGTTTGCTAACGATACTATCCTTATCTACTCAGACCCCAACCCACACACACACACTAAATAATGTTGTGAATAATGAATTAAAAAAAAGTTCACTTATGAATGCCAACCAACAAACTAACACTAAACATGGAAAATACCTACTACATCTTATTTGGAAGCAAATCAACAAATGCTATTCAGCTTCAAATAGACAATGTTAACATCAGCAACAAAAATGATGGAAAGTTCCTTCTTCTATACTTACACAAGAGACTCAACTTCAGCACCCACATATCCAACACATGACCAAGAAAGTCTCAAAAACGGTTGGTATACTCTCTAAAATCATATATGTTCAAAACTCTACTCTCCTCTCACTATACTATGCGATAGTCTATCCCTATCTTACATATGGTATCTGTGCATGGGGTTCAACCTCTGCAAACTACCTCGAGCCCATCATCACCCACCAAAAATCTGCTATCAGAACAATAACAAACTAGGCTTTCGTAAAACACAAGCCCCCCACCCTGTTTAAATCCCTAAACATGCTAAACATAACCTCACTCCACACATTCTCTTGTGCCAATTACATTTAAAAAAACCTGCTTTAAGTGCAAACCCTGTTCTGAAACTCTTCTTGGACAGATGTAATAGAACACATAATCACCACACCAGAAATAAATATTTCTTTGATATCCGCAGAGTCAAACTTAATCTGCGTAAACACTCTATGAAAATAAAGGGACGTACCTGGTCTATGGAACTCACTCCCTAACAAGCTAAAAAAACTGTCAAACTTTTGCCTTATTAAAAAATAAAACCAAAAAGTACCTTATTTCATCTTCATAGTTCCCTCCAAGTGCTTGAAACTGCACTGTATCTAGTGCTACCCAATTCCCCAAAATATGTACCTATGACATGCAACTTTACCATTGTAATCATTGCTGTTATCTTATATCATGTTGCACACATAGTTTGCTACATTATATCTTGCAATAATCCTCAAATTATGTTAGTATGTACCTCTGGATAACCCTTAAATTTACTCTAATGTACCTACTTTTTTTCTGTCAAATTTCTTATTTAAGGATCTGCCCGAAACGCTGTGCTTGCTAGTGGCATTACAAAAATGTAAAACTTCAAGTCTGTACTCTAATAAACCCAATGTACCTTCTTGTATAAAAATAAATAAATAAATAAATAAATAAATAAATAAATAAATAAATAAATAAATAAATAAATAAATAAATAAATAAATAAATAAATAAATAAAATAATATAAATAAATAAATAAAGACAGTCTCCGTGGTGTAGTGGTAAGACACTCGCCTGCCGTTCCGAGAGCGCTTTGTCATGGGTTCGTATCCTGCCTGGGGAGAATTTACTGGGCGTAAATCCTTAACTGTAGCGTCTGTTTAACTCAACAGTATAATGTGTGCTTGGTTGTAACAACGATTCTTCGCGGCGGGGATCGTATTCCGGGGACTTGCCCGAAACGCTATGCGTACTAGATGGGTATGGGGTGTATAATAAATGAACTAAACTAAAACTAAACTTGTATATATCTCAAAACAAAACAAAAATAATAATGGTTAGTGAACAAATGAAACCTCCGCAATCTGAGCAACCAGCTCAGCTAATGCGCAGAAGTGCATTCATATGGGGGAACTGTTTACTTCTAAAAGTATTTGATCGTGTGCTATTATACTTAAATAAAGCTTACAAGACGCGTTCTTTGAATGAGAAACATAAGAAAAACATGTGTTAAATGTAGGATACCAGGTACAGACAAAAGTAAGAAGTAGGAAAAATAAGATGTGGCAACAGATTGAACATTGGAACGCTTAGGTGAGCGTCGCCACCATTATCATAACACCGGGTAGTGAGTGTCCATTAAGGTGAAATCTTCACACGAACTGCATCTATCATAAAGAAGAAGCACCACCATTGATCGCCAAGTGCTCACATCAAGTCTAACTCTAAGAAGCAACACTCAAGCCATGTCTAACTGTCAACATTGAGCCTCCACCGTAACACGTTACCCAACATCACCACTCGTGCAGTCATCCGGAGTAAACTTTTACACAAACCGCACCTATCATAAAGAAGATGAAAACTCACCAGTGTACAGAGTGTGGAAAGGTATTCAGTCGTCCTGGAAATATGAGGAGGCATATATTAGTGCATTCAGGTGACAAACCTCATGCGTGTCCAGTTTGTGGGAAGAGATTCAGTCAATTTGGAAATATGAAGACTCACATGTCATTGCATTCAGGTGACAAACCTCATGAATGTCCACAGTGTGGTAGGAGATTCAATCATTTTGTAAGTATGGAGACTCACATGTTAGTGCATTCAGGTGTCAAACCTCATGAATGTCAAGAGTGTGGGAAGAGATTCAGTTATCTTGGAAATATGAATAAACACATGTTAGTGCATTCGGACAATAAACTTTATGAGTGTCCAGAGTGTGGGAAGAGCTTCATTCGTCTTGGAGATATGAAAAAACACCTGTTAGTGCATTCAGGTGACAGTCCTCA
Source organism: Procambarus clarkii (assembly GCF_040958095.1). Taxonomy (NCBI): domain Eukaryota; kingdom Metazoa; phylum Arthropoda; class Malacostraca; order Decapoda; family Cambaridae; genus Procambarus; species Procambarus clarkii. Next base: position 29,826,938 of record NC_091187.1, read on the forward strand.
TGAGTGTTCAGAGTGTGGGAAGAGATTCAGTCATCTTGGAAACATGAAGAAACACATGATTGTGCATTCAGGTGACAAACCTCATGAATGTCCAGTGTGTGGGAAGAGATTCCGGTATCTTTTAGAAGCGAAGATTCACAGGTTATTGCATTCAGGTGATAAATCTCATGAATGTCCAGAGTGTGGGAAGAGATTCACGCGTATTGGACATGTGAAGACTCACATGTTAGTGCATTCAGGTGATAAACCTCATGAGTGTCCTGAGTGTGGGAAGAGGTTCAGCGAGCTTGGAAGTATGAAGAGGCACAGAATGGTACATGCAGATGAAAGACCTTTTGAATGTGCAGAGTGTGGCAGAAAATTTAGAGAACGTGGAACTATAATACAGCATATGTTAGTGCATTCAGGAGACAAACCTCACCAGTGTCCAGTGTGTGGGAAAAGATTCAGACATCTTGGGAATGTGAAGTCTCACATGTTAGTGCATTCAGATGACAAACCTCATGAGTGTCCTGAGTGTGGGAAGAGATTCAGGCGTATTGGACATGTGAAGACTCACATGTTAATGCATTCAGGTGACAAACCTCACGAGTGTCCCGAGTGTGGGAAGAGATTCAGAGTTCTTGGTGGTATGAAGACTCACCTTCTAGTGCATTCGGGTGTTAAACCTCATGAGTGTCCAGAGTGTGGGAAGAGATTCAGTGAGCTTGGAAGTATGAAGAGGCACAGGAAGGTGCATTATAATAATTAATAATTCGTTTGGTGGGGGTCACTCAGACACTACATGTTCAGTTTAACCTTATATCAAGATATCCCACAGGGTCGAATTACTTACCCTTCCCAGGATACAACCACAAAATAAGCTGTCTAACTTCTGGGTTCCTATTTACTGCTAGGTGGATAGGTGATAGGAAATTATAATAATAATAATAATAATAATAATAATAATAATAATAATAATAATAATAATAATAATAAAAATTTGTCCAACCATTTCTGTCCTGCTCAGGATTCGAACCCGGAATTCTTGATTGTGAGTTAAGAACAAACCTGACTACATTATTTATAATACGGAACTATGATACAACATGCATGAAATTTTTTGAATGTGCTGAGTGTGGCAGAAAATTTAAAAGATGTTAAACTAAAATACAGTATATATATTTGTGCATTCAGGTAACAAACCTCATCACCATGTCAGTTGGATGTTCTGCAGAGGTAATTATGTTATATTTTGTTTGAGAAGTGCACTTTACCATAAAAGGTAACAATTTAAAGTAAAAAACTTAGGTATTTTATTATTATATTCCTTTATAAATGCTTCTCATACACCAAAGAATAACTATAAGGTAGCTGTCAATGTAGATATTAGATGTTCCTCATAGACCAAGCAAAAACTAGAAAAGCTCTCTGAGTGGAAAACTCAAGATTGTTCATAAGCAAAGAGAGATTTCTTTATTTGAACATAAAAAAAAAAATTAAATGTTTTTTTTCTTAATACTTATTTAAATAATATATAGTGTGCTTTCAATTTTTGTTCTCCTTAGAAATTTATTTAAAATGTAATATAATCTCTAGCTAAATTGTGGACATGATTATTGAGGTATGATTATTAAAGGCATGTATTACAAGCATAAGAGTAGCCTTCATGATTTTGATTTTTTTTTTTTTGAGATATGTACAAGAGTTGTTACATTCTTGTACAGCCACTAGTACTCATAGTGTTTCGGGCAGGTCCCTGGAATACGACCCCCGCGAAGAATCGTTTTTACAAAAAAGTACCCATTTTACTACTGTTGAGTTAAACAGAGACTACAGTTAAGGATTTGCGCCCAGTAAATCCTCCCCGGCCAGGATACGAACCCAGGATAAAGCGCTCGCGGAATGCCAGGCGAGTGTCTTACCACTACACCATGGAGACGAAATCGGATTGGTTGTTTAATTTCTTGTTGTTTTGATGGATGCGAGTTATTATTTACTTAGGCTCTATCATTAATTTATATTTGTTATAGATTGAATAATATTCAAGACTTGGTTTTTATATAAGACCTATTAATTATTTTCTAAAACTTATTTGGCAATTTTCTTTACTTACAAGACCCACTCACTGTGACAATGAATGTTGTACTTAACAAATGTCTATACAACATAACCATCCACTCTATAATTGTTCTTATAATTAGCACTTAATTGAGCTTCATGCCATATTGTTTATTTACCCTCTGACAATGCTTGGGGATTTGTAAAGTCATAACTCCTAGTTATTAGGGTAATTGGGGAAGCAACATACCCTGAATATATGAATGTCAAAAAGCTTTTTGGTATGAGTGATATTCTTGTTTTCCAAGAACACTTGCTTAAATTATATGAATTTGAAATCCTCTCCAAAATTGTTGATGGGTTCTTTTTACACTGTCAGTATTGAAATGTCTGATGACTGGTCAGGTCCTGGATAACCCTATGGAGGTACTGCCATTCTGTGGCATATCAATATGCAGTGTTAATTAAGTTGATGTCAATACTGTATCAGGGTGCACTACATCTGTACTTATCCACTGATGCCTGGAAGTACTTAACCATATTTTTATTTTGAGATATATACAAGAGTTGTTACATTCTTGTACAGCCACTAGTACGCGTAGCATTTCGAGCAGGTCCCTGGAATATGATCCCCTGCTGCGAAGAATCGTTTTTTCATCCAAGTACACATTTTACTGTTGCGTTAAACAGAGGCTACAGTTAAGGAATTGCGCCCAGTAAATCCTCCCCGGCCAGGATACGAACCCATGACATAGTGCTCGCGGAACGCCAGGCGAGTGTCTTACCACTACACCACGCGGATATGTGTGTATTTCTAGTTTCACCAGCAATATCAACTATGCAGATATGAATAGAGATGTACTATCATTAATATTTCAATTGGCTAATCTGTATCATCATGCAAATCTCATGGTGGTAGGTGATTTTACACAATTGTTCTCGAGATGCATTCTTAAATCTGCGTAATTCATTCGTTGCTGAAAATTTATGTAATGCTGCTATCAATGATGAATATAATATTAACTTCAGTTGTCTGTCATGGGATTGGAGTGGAAGTTCTCATATTGATAATTTTCTCATTGATAATAATCTCATTGATAAAACCTCCGTAGAACACATCTAAACTGGGGAAGACCACTGTTGCTGACTTGGATAAGTTTAAATGCCTGCTTAATGAATACTCAAATCATAACTGGCGCAATTGACTGCAATAATCTTCAATGCAATTTGCATCAGTCTTGATGTCTTTATTTTTACATCTGTCATGTCAGTGATAGGTTGGGCAAGGGGAAGAGAGTATTTAAAGCAAATTTTAGAACAGTATGCCTAGCTGGAATTATCATTTTAGAGAATTAAAAAATAAAAAAAAATATTATGTTAAAATACAAAGGTCTCATGTCAGAGATCTTTTGACATCACCTACAGAAAGATGCAGGGTGCCCCAGAGATGGTTGAATAACTCAGATCAGATGTGTCATTAGGACTTGATATCACCAGGCCATAATGAGGATTAATAAAATAAAAGATAATATTGTGAGATTAAAAGTTGATGATCAGCTTTCAAGGAAAAAATTTTGTGAATATTGGGGTGAAATTAGAAAAGTAAAAAATTCATGTAGACTAATAAATGTTACTGATGCCTCTGGGTTTAATAATACATGTAATATTTTCAGAGATAAGATAATTTTATTGTTGACCAAAGCACACACGAGAAAGTGAAGGAACGACGACGTTTTGCTCCGTCCTGGACCATTCTCAAGTCGATTATGAATGGTCCAATCAACCATTCACAATCACGTATGTGTCACGTATGACACAATCGACTTGAGAATGGTCCAGGACGGACCGAAACGTCTTCGTCCCTTCACTTTCTAGTGTGTGGTTTGGTCAACATATTTCTGCCACGTTATTGAGACTCCTCGTCTGCACAAGATAATTTTATTTTGTGAAAAGTACATACAGTACATACAAAATTAGTTACAAGCAGAATGTTGGATTTCTAGATGAAGCAAGTATATATTATGCCTAAAGCCACTAGTTCACACAGCATTCGGGCAAGATGTAAAAAAATAAACTTAAACACTAAGACTGAGAACTAATTGACCCCCTTCAAAGTATCACCTTGACATTGTGAGAGGGCTCACTTATGACTACCTGGAGCCGGTGAGGGTTGCCTTGACTCCCCCCTCTGGCTCCGAAACAGATGTTAAGTGTGCTGCTAAGGTACACACCCCTATTTTTTTTTTTATTTGGATGGGAGGGGGAGCAGGAGTAAAATGGATGGAGAAGTAAAGGTGCAGGAAAGTTTAGAAATGGGAAATACAGTGATAGTTATGAAAGTAACCCCCTCCCTTACTGGCTTGTCGTCATGAGGACGGCTGCCGGAGTGTGATGCTCCATGGGTCAGTCCTCTGTCCTTTTGAAGCCTTATGCCCTTGCTGCTGTCTTTACCAATTGTTCCAGAACTCTTTTTTCCTTTTCCTTGTGTTTCATGTTCACCCCCCCCCCACCCACCCTTTTCTCCTTTCTCATTGTCATTTCCTGCCGACCTTTTGCCAGTGTTGATTATTCTTTTGGATTTCTTCTGTTTTGATGCATAGGAGTTTGCAGAGGCATACTCTCTCACCCGTAGAACTGTAGTACCCAACGTCTCGAGCGAGGGGACCCTTTTATTATATGGGTCAGTCCTCTGTCCTTTTGAAGCCTTATGCCCTTGCTGCTGTCTTTACCAATTGTTCCAGAACTCTTTTTCCTTTTCCTTGTGTTTCATGTTCACCCCCCCCCCCCCACCCACCCTTTTCTCCTTTCTCATTGTCATTTCCTGCCGACCTTTTGCCAGTGTTGATTATTCTTTTGGATTTCTTCTGTTTTGATGCATAGGAGTTTGCAGAGGCATACTCTCTCACCCGTAGAACTGTAGTACCCAACGTCTCGAGCGAGGGGACCCTTTTATTGTCACTCCTCCTTTCGTCGCCGAACCCGATCTTAACAGACTGACGGTTCTTAAAGTGGCGTTTGTGGGGCGTATACTCATGACGTACCCTTGGGGGGCCCCGGCAAGATCGGCAACATGACTCTTGTTGGGTGTCCTGCCTTTAATCGTGGCTCCGTTGTGGGTGCTGGGGCACATTCGCAAATAAAAGTATTACCTCTCATTTGCATGTCGATGAATACTGTTCCAATTATGACTTCTCAGGCTCGTGCGGTGGGCGACCAAGCCCCTGAGTTGGACTGTGTTGGAAGACGGGACTCTGTAGCCCCCGCTACATTGGGCTCAGCCCTTGCTGAGGTGCATTCCCCGGTTTCTGTCCCCCCCTTCACTCATCCTCCTCCTGTCCTTGACCTCCCGTCTCGGTTGTCTCCTCCTCCTCCGGACCCTACCCGTCCGCCTCTGGTCTGCCCTCCTGCTCCCTCCCCTCCATCCCTACTCAGTTTATCCATGCCCCCCTAACCCTGATTTTGCTGACCCTGATCCTGATCCTGAGCTTCTTTAATATACTGTGTTCTTCTTTACCTTTGTTTCTTCATTGTTCTCTGTTGCTGTCCTTTTTTCTTTTCGATAATGTCTATTCTTCAATGCAATATTCAAGGATTTTATGCTAACTTCCATGAACTCCAACTTCTTATTACACAGTTTTCACCACTTTGTCTCCAGGAACGGATGCTTGGTGCTCGTTCTGGTCACTTTCATTATTATTCCTTTCTCTATTCCCCCCCCCCAGCAAGAGCTGGGGCCCATAACTCTACTGCTCTCTTGATTTGCACTGATATTCCCTTTGTTCCCTACTGTTTCCATCGCCTATCCATTGTTCTGCGTCCCGTGTTTTTGTGAGTAAAAAGTATACAGTGTGTTCCATTTATCTCCCCCCAAATGTCCTGCTTTCCCTTCCTGATCTTAAGCACCTCCTGGACCCCTTGCCAATCCAGTGCTCCTGATGGGTGATTTCAACTGTCGACATACCCTCTGGGGTGATGTTCTGACAAACACCCAAGGCCGCCTTTTTGAACCGTTCATCCTCTCTTCTTCCCTGTCTCTTCTGAATTCTGGTGAACGCACCCATGTGGGCTCTCGAACTCGCACCCTTTCCTGTCTTGATCTTTCTCTCTGCTCGTCATCCCTTTACTTTGATCTCACGTGGCGGGTTCTTGATGACCTCCATAACAGTGACCATTTCCCCATCCTTGTTTCCTTCTTCTCTTTTCACTCTCCCCTCTCCTTCCCTAGATGTCAATTTGCCAAAGCTGACTGGAACCTATTCACCCTCCTTGCTACTCTCACTGACCTCTCCTCTCTGCCAATTCCTCGCGACCTCCTTCTTTTTCATGACACCAGCTTCGACGCTGCCCTCTTCTCTATTCCTTGCTCTACCTCCCGGGGCATGCGGAAGTGCGTTCCCTGGTGGTATGCAGACTGTGCTCGGGCTGTCCGCTCTAAGCGTGCAGCCTGGAAGAAACACCGACGCTGACAGATGGCTGATTCTATTCTTTTGTTTCGGAAAGCAAGTGCGGTGGCCCGTAGGACTATCCTTACAGCAAAGCGTGAGAGTTGGAAATCTTATGTTTCCACCATTACGTCCGATACTCCTCTACCGCAGATCAGACAGAAGATCCACTAGATTGCGGGTAAGTTCGTTCCAGATATCTCGCCAGTTCTTCACCTCTGTGGTACTCTTGTGGTGGACCCAGTGCACATTGCGACCCTTAGAAATCCCTTAGATTTCCGCACTCGTCTCCGCCTTCCATATAACGATTCCTTCTCTCTCTCTGAACTTCAGTCTGCCCTGTTCCTCTGCGGTTCTATGGCAGTAGACTCAGATGACATTCATTATGAGATGCTTCGCCATCTCCCTCCTTGCACATCTCGGTATTTACTGAGTCAGTATAACCAGGTCTGGAAGTCGTTGTCAGTCCCTGAGGACTGGCTCGATACCGTTGTACTTCCTATTCGGAAATCGGGGTCTCTCGGGACATCCCCTAGGGACTTCTGCCCTATTGCCCTCACAAGTTCTGTCTGCAAACTCTTTGAGCATATGGTAAATGTTCATCTGATGTGGTTTTTGGAACACCATCATGGGCTCTATCCTTCTCAATATGGTTTTCGAAGTGCCACAGCACAGCTGATGTCCAAGTGAATTTGGAGGTCTATATTCGTACTGCTTTTGCTGCGAAGACCTCCACTGTTGCTGTCCTTTTTGACCTAGAAAAGGCTTATAACACAACCTGGAGATACCATATTCTGTCCTAACTTTGTTCTTTTGTCCTTCGTGGTAATCTCCCTCTCTTCCTCCAAAGCTTGTTCTCTCGTCGTTCCTTTCGAGTCAGTTTTTTTTTTGTATTTTTTGAGATATATACAAGAGTTGTTACATTCTTGTACACCACCCTCTTGTTTGTTTGTACTTGTTTGTTACCACCCTTTCTGCCTCTTTTTGGCCATATGAAGGTGTACCCCAAGGTAGTGTTCTGAGCACTACTCTTATTTTTCTGGTTGCCCTCAATGGTCTTCTTTCCTCCCTTCTGGCATCTTCTCCGCTCTTTATGTCGACGATCTTACTCTGTGCTGGCAAGGTGATGATTCGCCTCTCCTTCAACAGCGGCTTCAACTTGTGATTGATGCCTTGTCGTCTTGGGCCACCAATCATGGTTTCAATTTCTCTGTAACTAAGACTTGTGCTTTGACTTTTACTCAACAGCATGTCGTCCTTCGTGCTTCTTTGTCACTTTATGGTCATCCCCTTGTGTACAAAGATTCTGCAAAGCTTTTGGGGTTAATCTTTGACACACGTTTGTCTTGGTCGCCCCATATCTCTTACCTCCGAGTTGAGTGCTCTAAGGCCCTTAACTTACTTAAAGTTTTGTTCCCTTACTTCTTGGGGAGCGGATAGGTGCACGCTCCTCTATTTGCACTCCGCTCTTGTCCTGTCTAAACTCGATTATGGTTGCCCTGCATACTCTTCTGCTTCTCCTTCTACTCTTCGCTGTCTTGATCCTTTGCACCATACTGGGTTGCGCCTCAGCTCTGGTGCCTTTTGCTCAACTCCTACCCTCAGCTTGTACGCTGACACTGACTTCCTATCTCTCCAGGACCGCCGTGATCGTTACTGTCTTCGCTATCTTGCATGGTCCTTACAGCATCCTCACTCTCGCCTCTGTCGTGCTTTAACTTTTATCCCTTCTGTAGTTCCTGTTCCTCTTCACCACCTTCTTCTTTCTGTCCATTTGTCTCGCTTACAAGATTCTCTTTCGTTTCGTATTACCAATGTTTCTCCTCGTGTTGTTCCATCCTTGCCCCCGTGGAGGGTCCCCCCTCCCAAATTTTGTATCTCCCTGACCCGCATTACTAAAGCTTTTACCCCTCCTACGGTTGTGAAACTCATTTTCCTTGAGCACTTTTCTTCGATCTCCCACTCCATTTTCACCAATGGGTCTATGTCTGCTGACGGTGTGGGCTACTCTGTTGTTTTTCTGACCACACTTATATGAGTCGCCTTCCTCCTGAGGTTAGCATCTTCACAACAAAACTTTATGCTATTCTCTATGCTCTTCGTCTCCTGCTTTCTCGTTGTCAATCCTCCTTTGTGGTGGTAGTTGACTCTCGTAGTGCCCTCATGGCTTTGGGGTCCTTTAATCCGGTCTACCCGGTGGTCATCGAGATTCAACATTGGCTGTTTCTTATCTCCAGTAAATTTAAGTCGGTTGAGATTTGCTGGGTTCCCAGCCATGTTGGTGTGTCTTTAAATGATCTTGCGGATGCTGCCGCTAAGGACGCTATCCGCACCTGTCCCTCTCCCTTAAAGGTATTCCTTATTCCGACTTTTACCCAGTTATTCATTCCTCCATCCTTGCCCGTTGGCAGGGTTGTTGGTCTTCTGTTACTGGCAACAAACTGCAAACTCTTAAGAGTCGTGTGTCTCTGTGGCCTTCTCCTACCAACGAAACCGGCAGTGGGAAATGGCTCTGGGTAGGTTATGTATTGGCCATACACGTTTAACTCATGGTCACTTTATGAAGCGCCGCCCCTACTTCTTATTGTTCTAATTGCATTGTTCCTCTTATGGTTGTGCATATTCTTGTTGAATGCCTTGACTTCCAGGACGAGCGTGAGTCTTTCCGACCGTACCTCATGGTCAATTGTCCTTCGATAGAATTCCTGGTGAATCGGATACTTTTGATATCATTCGCCTTGTGCGTTTGTGGTCTCGTATTAGCATCCTTGGTGATATTTAACATAAGAACAAAGGTAACTGCAGAAGGCCTATTGGCCCATACGAGGCAGCTCCTATTCTATAACCAACCAATCCCACTCATATACTTGTCCAACCCGCGCTTGAAACAATCCAGGGACACCACCTCCACCACGTTACGCGGCAATTGGTTCCACAAATCAACAACCCTGTTACTGAACCAGTATTTACCCAAGTCTTTCCTAAATCTAAACTTATTCAATTTATACCCATTGTTTCGTGTTCTGTCTTGTGTTGATATTTTTAATACCCTATTAATATCCCCCCTGTTATGTCCATTCATCCACTTGTAAACATCTATCATGTACATAAGAACATAAGAACAAAGGCAACTGCAGAAGGCCTGTTGGCCCATACGAGGCAGCTCCTATTTATAACCACCCAATCCCACTCATATACATGTCTAACCCATGCTTGAAACAATCGAGGGACCCCACCTCCACAATGTTACGCGGCAATTGGTTCCACAAATCAACAACCCTGTTACTGAACGAGTATTTACCCAAGTCTTTCCTAAATCTAAACTTATCCAATTTATACCCATTGTTTCGTGTTCTGTCTTGTGTTGATACTTTTAATACCCTATTAATATCCCCTTTGTTATGTCCATTCACCCACTTGTAAGCCTCTATCATGTCACCCCTAACTCTTCGCCTTTTCAGTGAATGCAATTTAAGCTTTGTTAATCTTTCTTCATATGAAAGATTTCTAATTTGGGGAATTAACTTAGTCATCCTACGCTGGACACGTTCAAGTGAATTTATATCCATTCTATAATATGGCGACCAAAACTGAACTGCATAATCTAAATGGGGCCTAACTAGAGCAAGATATAGCTTGAGAACCACACCAGGTGTCTTGTTACTAACGCTGCGATTAATAAATCAAAGTGTCCGATTTGCCTTATTACGAACTTTTATGCATTGATCCTTTTGTTTTAAATTCTTACTAATCATAACTCCCAGATCCCTTTCGCAATTCGACTTCGCAATCTCAACACCATCTAGCTCGTATCTTGTATCATTACCTAACCTCAGAACTTTACATTTATCAGCATTAAACTGCATCTGCTAATCCTTCGACCATTTCAAAACCCTATCTAGATCAACTTGAAGTGATAGTGAGTCCTCCTCCGAATTAATTTCCCTACCGATTTTCGTATCATCGGCAAATTTGCAAATGTTGCTACTCAAACCTGAATCTAAATCATTTATATATATTATAAACAACAGAGGTCCCAGGACAGAGCCCTGAGGTACTCCACTAACAACATTATCCCACTCTGACTTAACCCCATTTATACTCTCTGTTTCCTTTGGAATAGCCATGCACTAATCCAAGTTAATATAGCACCCCCAATACCATGAACTTCTATTTTTTTAATTAGTCTTTCATGTGGCACTGTATCAAAAGCTTTGCTAAAGTCAAGGTGCACAACATCACAATCCTTACCACTATCAACTGCCTCAATTATGCTGGAATAAAAAGTTAGCAAATTTGTTAAACATGAACGGCCATTTGTAAAACCATGTTGCGACTCATTTATTAATTTAAATTTTTCAAGATGAAGACGAATTGTATTTGCAATTATTGATTCAAGTAACTTTCCCACAAATAGACGTTAGGCTAATTGGCCGATAGTTTGACGCAAGTGATCAATCTCCTTTCTTAAAAATTGGTACCACATTAGCTACCTTCCAAAACTCTGGCACTCTGCCTGACTCTATTAACTTATTAAATATGGTAGACAGTGGCTCGGAAAGCTCCTCTTTGCATTCTTTAAGCACCCTGGCAAACACTTCATCCGGCCCTGGGGATTTGTTTGGTTTTAGTATTTCTAATTGTTTAATTACATCCTCCCTGGTAACTGCTAAACTAGTCAACCTGTCCTCATCCCCACACACATAGACTTGTTCGGCTGAAGGCATATTGTTAAGTTCTTCTTTAGTAAATACAGATATAAAATATTTGTTAAAAATACTACTCATCTCCTTGTCATTATCCGTTATTTGACCTGTCTCAGATTTTAAACATAAGAACATAAGAACAAAGGCAACTGCAGAAGGCCTGTTGGCCCATACGAGGCAGCTCCTATTTATAACCACCCAATCCCACTCATATACATGTCCAACCCATGCTTGAAACAATCGATGGACCTCACCTCCACAATGTTACGCGGCAATTGGTTCCACAAATCAACAACCCTGTTACTGAACCAGTATTTACCCAAATCTTTCCTAAATCTAAACCTATCCAATTTATACCCATTGTTTCGTGTTCTGTATTGTGTTGATACTTTTAATACCCTATTAATATCCCCTTTGTTATGTCCATTCACCCACTTGTAAACCTCTATCATGTCACCCCTAACTCTTCGCCTTTCCAGTGAATGCAACTTAAGCTTTGTTAATCTTTCATCATATGAAAGATTTCTGATTTGGGGAATTAACTTAGTCATCCTACGCTGGACACGTTCAAGTGAATTTATATCCATTCTATAATATGGCGACCAAAACTGAACTGCATAATCTAAATGGGGCCTAACTAGATCAAGATATAGCTTGAGAACCACACCAATTGTCTTGTTACTAACGGTGCGATTAATAAATCCAAGTGTCCGATTTCCCTTATTACGAACATTTATGCATTGATCTTTTTGTTTTAAATTCTTGCTAATCATAACTCCCAGAACCCTTTCGCAATCCGACTTCGCAATCTCAACACCATCTAGCACGTATCTTGTAACCCTATCATCATTACCTAACCTCAGAACTTTACATTTATCAGCATTAAACTGCATCTGCCAATCCTTCGACCATTTCAAAACCCTATCTAGATCAACTTGAAGTGATAGTGAGTCCTCCTCCGAATTAATTTCCCTACCGATTTTCGTATCATCGGCAAATTTGCAAATGTTGCTACTCAAACCTGAATCTAAATCATTTATATATATTATAAACAACAGAGGTCCCAGGACAGAGCCCTGAGGCACCCCACTTACAACATTTTCCCACTCTGACTTGACTCCATTTATACTAACTCTCTGTTTCCTTTGGTATAGCTATGCCCTAATCCAGCTTAAATTAATATAGCACCCCCAATACCATGAGACTCTAACTTTTTTAACATTTCTAACCAGTTGTACGAATTCCTGTTCTAAAGTGACCTCCCCATTTTTAATCCTTTTGTACCAAGCTCTCTTTTTACCTATAAGGTTCTTCAAATTCTTTGTTATCCACTTAGGGTCATTGGTATTCGATCTATTCAATTTGTATGGTATACTACGTTCCTGTGCTTTGTTTAGAATATTCTTAAATAAGTTATATGTTGAATCCACATCGAAATCCCCATTTACGTCACCTATCGCTGGGTTCATGTCTCGCTCCAAGACCGGCCCCCACCCCATACCCAAGACTTTCCAATCAATTTGACCCAAAAAATTTCTAAGGCTATTAAAATCAGCTTTTCGAAAATCTGGCACTTTAACAGAATTTTCTCCTACAGGTCTATTCCATTCTATGCTAAATCTGATTTCTTTGTGATCACTGTTCCCTAGCTCACTCCCTATTTCGATGTCATTAATTTGTGTTTCCCTGTTAGTTAACACTAAATCTAAAATATTATTTTCCCGTGTTGGTTCCTTAATGTGTTGCGTAAGAAAGCAATCGTCAATTAATTCTAGAAAATCTTCTGCTTCACTATTCCCTGTTTTGTTCAACCAATTTATTCCACTAAAATTAAAGTCACCCATGACGTAAATACTGTTAGATCTAGATGCCCTAGATATTTCATCCCATAGATGCTTTGCTTCCATTCTGTCTAAATTTGGTGGCCTATATATAACTCCTATTATAATATTATTTGCTTTTTCGTATAATTCTATACAAATAGTTTCTGTGTGTGGCTCAGTTTTGATTCCCTCTTTAAAACTACATTTCAAATTGTCCCTAACATATATGGCTACTCCCCCTCCTCGTCTAATATATCTATCTGTGTGAAATAGTTTAAATCCATTTATTTGATATTCAGCTAATAGTTCTCTATTTTCTACATTCATCCACGTTTCGGTAAGTGCAATAATATCTATTTTTTCTGTGCAGACAAGAGCATTTAATTCGTTAATTTTATTTCTTAGACTTCTACTGTTAGTGTAATATACCTTAAGTGAATTGTTGTTTTGAGGCCCTTCTCTTTCCCTGATCATTTTGCCAATTCCTTTCTCCCACAAACATGTACTTTTATTATCTCCTTCCTCCAAATCAATTCCCATACCTCTATCAGCTAACAGTTTAAACCCAAACAAACACCTCTAACCACTTCTTCCAACGAGTTCGCAACAGCAACAACCCCAGCTCTCGATAGATGCACCCCATCACGAGCATACATTCCATTTCTTCCATAGAAGTGTTCCCAGTTGTCTATGAAAGATATTGCATTTGATTTGCAATATCTTTCCAGCCGGCAATTGACACCAAGTGCCCTCGATATCCATTCATTTCCTACTCCCTTTCTTGGAAGAATGCCACATATGATCGGGATTCCTCCCTTGCTCCTAACTAATTCAATGGCTGTCCTGAATCTCTGTATTAGTTCCTCACTCCTAACTCGTCCAACATCATTACCCCCTGCACTAATACAAATAATGGGTTTGTTTCCATTTCCTATCATAATATCATTCATGTTTCCAACAATATCACCAATTCCAGCTCCCGGATAGCAAACCCTTAATCTGTTCCCCCTATCTCTGGCACAAAACGTTCTGTCTAAATACCTCACCTGGGAATCTCCCACAACCAAAATTCGCTTCGATTCTCCCTTTTCCTTTCGAGCAGTTTGAGGGACCTGCGCTTCAATGCTCCTCGTTACTTTGTCTTTGCCACCTCGTTGAACAACAGGTTCAACACAGTACTCGTTCTCTAATACGTCAAATGCGTTAAAAGTCCCTGGGTGTAGGCTATTAGTTGTCGGTTTTGCCAAGGTCTTCTTAATACCCCTGTCTTTCACAACTTGCCAAGACGAGGACTTCTTAATACTGGTTTCGTCAGTCCTTCTTAATGAGGTCCCGTCAACACTGGCCTCCTCCTTCGTTTCCTCCCGAAGTCGTAGCCGTCGTACCTCCTCCCGCAGGGAATCCATCTCTGCTCTCAGAGCTCCAACCAGACTCACCAAATCTTTTACTAATCCTTCCATTATTGCAATAATAATGTTATTAGAATCGGAGCTCCAGCTAACACAACCTCTCACTGTGACTGCACCTGACTGATTGATGGATGGAACTATCCTTTCCCTAGTCTTAGTTCGATATAACTGAAAAAACCCTTTAGGATTTGACTTTGCTTGCTCTGCTATGCGAACTTCATACTTTCTTTTTGCTTTCCTAATCTCTTTTTTAACATTTCTAACCAGTTGTATGAATTCCTGTTCTAACCTGACTTCCCCATTCTTAATCCTTTTGTACCAAGCTTTCTTTTTACCTATAAGGTTCTTTAAATTATTTGTTATCCACTTTGGGTCATTAGTATTCGATCTATTCAATTTGTATGGTATACTACGTTCCTGTGCTTTGTTTAGAATATTCTTAAATAAGTTATATATTAAATCCACATCGAAATCCCCTTTTACGTCACCTGTCGCTGGGTTCATGTCTCGCTCTAAGACCGGCCCACACCCCATACCCAAGACTTTCCAATCTATTTGACCCAAAAAATTTCTTAGGCTATTAAAATCAGCTTTTCGAAAATCTGGCACTTTAACAGAATTTTCTCCTACAGGTCTATTCCATTCTATGCTAAATCTGATTACTTTGTGATCACTGTTCCCTAACTCACTCCCTATTTCGATGTCATTAATTTGTGTTTCCCTGTTAGTTAACACTAAATCTAAAATATTATTTTCCCGCGTTGGTTCCTTAATGTGTTGCGTAAGAAAGCAATCGTCAATTAATTCTATAAAATCTTCTGCTTCACTATTCCCTGTTTTGTTCACCCAGTTTATTCCACTAAAATTAAAGTCACCCATGACATAAATACTGTTAGATCTAGATGCTCTAGATATTTCGTTCCATAGATGCTTTGCTTCCATTCTGTCTAAATTTGGTGGCCTATATATAACTCCTATTATAATATTATTTGCTTTTTCGTTTAATTCTATCCAAATAGTTTCTGTATGTGGCTCAGTTTTGATTCCCTCTTTGAGACTACATTTCAAATTGTCCCTAACATATATGGCTATTCCCCCTCCTCGTCTAATATATCTATCTGTGTGAAATAGTTTAAATCCATTTATCTGATATTCAGCAAATAGTTCTCTATTTTCTACATTCATCCACGTTTCGTTAAGTGCAATAACATCTATTTTTTCTGTGCAGGCAAGAGCATTTAATTCATTAATTTTATTTCTTAGACTTCTACTGGTAGTGTAATATATCCAAAGTGAATTGTTATTTTGAGGCCCTTTTCTTTCCCTGATCATTTTGCCAATTCTTTTCTCCCACGAACACATACTTTTATTACCTCCTTCCTCCAAATCAATTCCCATACCACTATCTACTAACATTTTAAACCCAAACAAACATCTCTAACCATTGGTTCCAACGAGTTCGCAACAGCAACAAGCCCAGCCCTCGATAGATGTACCCCATCACGAGCAAACATTTCATTTCTTCCATAGAAGCGTTCCCAGTTGTCTATGAAAGATATTGCATTTGATTTGCAATATCTTTCCAGCCGGCAATTGACACCAAGTGCCCTCGACATCCATTCATTTCCCACTCCCTTTCTTGGAAAGTGCCCTCTGATTACTGCACACATTTGGTGGTGCTACATAGCCATCCTGGTTTAGTGCCTTCCTTTGATAATTGCTTACTTTTATGCACCTGCTCCCAAAGTGATATGAAAAGGCTCGAAAGCATACAAAATATAGGTATGACAATCATTCTTGGAGTTCGAAGAACTGCCAAAACGTCTAATCTACGAGAAGAGTTGACCCTCCCCAGTGTTAAATGGCGCACGTGACGCCGTGTCCATACATGTTTCCGTATGTGTAGACGGATTAGTAGAGATGCACGTCGTGGCGTCTCATGATGGCTGTGGTTGACTGTCCACATGCCACTTGACTGTCCACATGACACTTGGCTGCTTTTATGCTACAATGCAGCATTATAAAAATACAGGCAGTCAGTACGTAACAGCTGTATTAAGAGTAAACCCTGCTCTAGTGTGTGTTATAAACTTCACTCTGGTTACCAAGTGAATGAACATAAGTGAACTCAAGTTAAACCTTTCTCAGCAGGGAGAGTGGCTTCTACTCCGGCCTTGGACCTGGCTTTTCTTGTCATAACTTGATCTAAAATATGTATTGAAATGAAGTCACGAAAAAAACAAAATAAATATCTAGGGATAAGTTAGGGAAAACTGAAAAAACAGACACTGGGCCCCTTAACAGTCTAACAGTAGGTTAGACATATACATGAATGATATTGGGTGAACATAAGAACATAAGAACATAAGAACAAAGGCAACTGCAGAAGGCCCACTGGCCCACACGAGGCAGCTCCCATTCTATAACCACCCAATCCCACTCATATACTTGTCCAACCCGTGCTTGAAACAATCGAGGGACCCCACCTCCACAATGTTACGCGGCAATTGGTTCCACAAATCAACAACCCTGTTACTGAACCAGTATTTACCCAAGTCTTTCCTAAATCTAAACTTATCCAATTTATACCCATTGTTTCGTGTTCTGTCCTGTGTTGATACTTTTAATACCCTATTAATATCCCCCCGGTTATGTCCATTCATCCACTTGTAAACCTCTATCATGTCACCCCTAACTCTTCGCCTTTCCAGTGAATGCAACTTAAGCTTTGTTAATCTTTCTTCATATGAAAGATTTCTAATTTGGGGAATTAACTTAGTCATCCTACGCTGGACACGTTCAAGTGAATTTATATCCATTCTATAATATGGCGACCAAAACTGAACTGCATAATCTAAATGGGGCCTAACTAGAGCAAGATATAGCTTGAGAACCACACCAGGTGTCTTGTTACTAACGCTGCGATTAATAAATCCAAGTGTCCGATTTGCCTTATTACGAACATTTATGCATTGATCCTTTTGTTTTAAATTCTTACTAATCATAACTCCCAGATCCCTTTCGCAATCCGACTTCGCAATCACAACACCATCTAGCTCGTATCTTGTAACTCTATCATCATTACCTAACCTCAGAACTTTACATTTATCAGCATTAAACTGCATCTGCCAATCCTTTGACCATTTCAAAACCCTATCTAGATCAACTTGAAGTGATAGTGAGTCCTCCTCCGAATTAATTTCCCTACCGATTTTCGTATCATCGGCAAATTTGCAAATGTTGCTACTCAAACCTGAATCTAAATCATTTATATATATTATAAACAACAGAGGACCCAGGACAGAGCCTTGAGGCACTCCACTTACAACATTTTCCCACTCTGACTTGATTCCATTTATACTAACTCTCTGTTTCCTTTGGTATAGCCATGCCCTAATCCAGCTTAATATAGCACCCCCAATACCATGAGACTCTATCTTTTTAATCAGTCTTTCATGTGGCACTGTATCAAAAGCTTTGCTAAAGTCAAGGTATACAACATCGCAATCCTTACCACTATCAACTGCCTCAACAATGCTAGAATAAAAAGATAACAAATTTGTTAAACATGAACGGCCATTTATAAAACCATGTTGCGACTCAATTATTAATTTATGTTTTTCAAGATGAAGACGAATTTTATTTGCTATTATAGATTCGAGTAACTTTCCCACAATAGACGTTAGGCTAATTGGTCGATAGTTAGACGCAAGTGATCTATCTCCTTTCTTAAAAACTGGTATCACATTAGCAACTTTCCAAAACTCTGGCACTCTGCCTGACTCTATTGATTTATTAAATATGGTTGACAGTGGGTCACAAAGCTCCTCTTTGCATTCTTTAAGCACCCTGGCAAACACTTCATCCGGCCCTGGGGATTTGTTTGGTTTGAGTTTTACTATTTGTTTAAGAACATCCTCCCTGGTAACTGTTAAACTCGTCAACCTGTCCTCGTCCCCACCCACATAGACTTGTTCGGCTGAAGGCATATTGTTAAGTTCCTCTTTAGTAAATACAGATACAAAATATTTATTAAAAATACTACTCATCTCTTCATCACTATCTGTTATTTGACCTGTCTCAAATAAATATATATAATATGGGATATAAATAGGAGCTGCCTCGTATGGGCCAATAGGCCTTCAGCAGTTACCTTCATTCTTATGTTTATTATAACAAAACATATATGTTGCAATACCTTATTTCCCATTTATTAGTGATAAGGCCCTCATCTCGTCCTCATTAATGAATACAAGCTAAATAGACAGAATAGTTAAATTTAATATAGAATTTAATAATGGGTATATAATTGGATAAAGTTCTAATTAGAAATCTTTTATATGAAGAAAGATTAACAAAGCTTAAATTGCATTCACTGGAAAGGCGAAGAGTTAGGGGTGACATGATAGAGGTTTACAAGTGGATGAATGGACATAACAAAGGGGATATTAATAGGGTATTAAAAGTATCAACACAAGACACAACAAGAAACAATGGGTATAAATTGGATAAGTTTAGATTTAGGAAAAACTTGGGTAAATACTGGTTCGGTAACAGGGTTGTTGATATGTGGAACCAATTACCACGTAACGTGCTGGAGGTGGGGTCCCTCAATTGTTTCAAGTGTGGGTTGGACATGTATATGAGTGGGATTGGGTGGTTATAGATAGGAGCTGCCTCGTATGGGCCAATAGGCCTTCTGCAGTTACCTTTATTCATATGTTCTTATGTTAAAAGCAGAATTATGGAACTAAATGCTAAGCTTGCAATTAGGATAGCCAGAGATCCCCATTTCAATGATATTGCTAAGAAAAAACTGAGTTCTGTGTTACAGGAAGAAACAGGATAAGCAAAAAAAATAGCATCACAGATCACTCTCGTACCTCGAAGAACTTCACCTGCTTGAGCAAGCCCATGAGCTCATGCCTTTAGAGAGGTTACCTCTCTGGGAGAATGATTCACGTAGGATTATCCTCAATGAAATGGCAACAAAAAAATCCAACATCATACCTGAGGTAAAGAGGTCTGGCATAGCCAGACTTGTGGCTTTATTGATCAAATAATTACAGTACAGTTACATCCTGCAATAATACAAAGCCATATAATATACAATACATATATACAGTTTAAGCACTGCTTATTCATTATAACAATAAGCAAACTGTATATGACTAAATAAGCTAGGAGTAAAAGAAATTAAGCTAGAAATCGACACTCTACCAACCTATATAACAGTCTCCGTGGTGTAGTGGTAAGACACTCGCCTGGCGTTCCGCGAGCGCTATGTCGTGGGTTCGTATCCTGGCCGGGGAGGACTTACTGGGCGCAATTCCTTAACTGTAGCCTCTGTTTAACGCAACAGTAAAATGTGTACTTGGATGAAAAAACGATTCTTGGCGGCAGGGGATCGTATTCCAGGGACCATAGGATTAAGTACTTGCCCGAAACGCTACGCGTACTAGTGGCTGTACAAGAATGAAACAACTTTTGTATATATCTCAAAAAAAAAAAAAAAAATATATACAAACATGACACAGCTGATCCTACAATTAAAACAATAACAGTTAGGTGAGCATCCATCCCGTACAATAATAGCTCCGCCCTCGATACAATAGATATGACACTTTTACTACATTCACCCCGTCTAGCATCTAAGTAACATAGTTCGGAAGATGAGTAGGGGTACTGCGCGTCCTTCCAGATCGTCGAAAGGGACTCCTGCAAAGTTAAAGGATCCAGTCAGTTCTTGCATACCACTTTCTCGAGGGAGTGTTACTTCAGAGAAAGGTTCCCAATTAGGTGTTTCTAGGTTAGGTGGTTCAGGACGAAGTAGTTCAGGATTAGGTGGTTCAGGACGAAGTAGTTCAGGATTAGGTGGTTCAGGACGAAGTAGTTCAGGATTAGGTGGTTCAGGACGAAGTAGTTCAGGATTAGGTGGTTCAGGACGAAGTAGTTCAGGATTAGGTGGTCCAGGACGAAGTAGTTCAGGATTAGGTGGTTCAGGACGAAGTAGTTCAGGATTAGGTTGTTCAGGACGAAGTAGTTCAGGATTAGGTGGTTCAGGATGAGACGGGTTGTGGCTTACTCGAGCTTCCACATTAGTAGGGGGGGGGGGTTGCTGTTAAATGCGGAGATTGGAGTCCGGACTCTCGCCGCCCTCAGTGGCCCTGGGTCTGGGAACTTGACATGGGTGTATTGCGGATTCACGTCTACGACCTCAACTTCATTAACTAGAGGATCATTTTGGCTTTGACGCACTTAAGGTTTTAGGAGGACAGGGCCTTTGCAAGCAAACCACGTAGGTAGAGTTTGCCCTAAAGTAGACCTTCTTGTATGCTTGAAGAATCGTTCATGTGGTGTACAATTTGTAGAGGTGCACAACAGTGATCGAATAGAGTGGAGTGCATCAGGAAGAACAACTTCCCATTGGGATACATCTAAGCTTCTCGTTCTAAGAGCTAGCAGCACTGTTTTTCAAATAATCCCATTGTACTTCTCAGCCTGGCCATTAACTCTAGGGTTGTAAGGAGTCGTACGGCTAGTTGCTACCCCATTTTTTAGTAAAAAATCCTTCAACTCCTCAGATATAAAGGAGGTTCCCTTATCAGAGTATATACCAAAGATTGCGAACAACTGCACCAGGCACTGAATTACTGTACCAGTAGTCATATCCGAGCAAGGGAATGCACAAGGGAATTTATTCATCTACAACAGTAAGAATATATTTATTCCTTGAATGTGATGGAAGTAGGCAGTTAAAATTTTTGTTGAATCTTTCATATGGCTGAGTAGCTTTAATGAAACGTCCAGAATCAAACTTTTAAAACCGAGGTTTAAATTCAGAGCATGCAGAGCAAGAATTAGTCATCTTCTTCACTTCTTCCACAGAATAATGCAGATTTTGACATCGGACAAAATGAGCCACACAAGATACTCCAGAGTATCACAGATTGTCATGCAATTCTTAAAGTTCATCCACACTGGTGGCACCACATACGTGTGAAAATGCATCAGCGGGTATGTTCTTTTTAACTGGACGATATACAATGTCATAGTGGTAACAAGAAAGTTCGACTCACCATCTAGCTATTTTATCATTTTTAATATTACCAGCTGATATAGAGTTAGACATAAAAGCAATTCTAAGCTGGTCAGTCTCAAGCCGAAAATGGCGTCCAATGAGATAGTATCGCCACTTCCTTTAATGTCGTGCTTCCACAATGGCAAAAGTTTCCTTCTCCACTGATGAGTGCCTCTGTTCAATATTTGAACGTGTTCGGAAGAAGAAAGCTACTGATTGTTCATTCTGAGTTAGGGAAGCGGCAATGGCATGATCTGAAGCATTAGTTTCCACAGCGAAAAGAGCTGGTGGGTCGGTTTCTCGAACCACTGCCTCAGCAATGTCTCGTTTCAATCCTTCAAAGACTTTTGCAGCGGCAGCAGATAAGGGAAACCCACTGGGATGAGAGAGAGGGGACGGATTTTCTCAGAAAACCCCAGCACCCAACGGGAGTAATGTGTAAGCATTCCCATTGTTCTGCATAAAGAACCTGTGTTGCTTGGTAGTGGAAGTTTTGGCAGTGGCTCGAGACGTTCCGGGTTAGGTCTAATTTCTCCTTCTTGTATAACGTATCCCAATAGCTTTATAGACCGGAGTAGAAAACCACACTTTTCAAGATTCAGGGTCAGGTTATACCTTCTCGCAACGTCCATAAAATGTTTCAGATTTTTATCATGGTCTTCTTCAGAATCTCCACACACACAATCATCTACGTAAGCAAAGGTACCCTAGACTCCTTCTTTCTTGAGGATGCCATTAATTACTCTTTAAAAACTGGCCACTCCATTTATATCCATTCTATAATATGGCGACCAAAACTGAACTGCATAATCTAAATGGGGCCTAACTAGATCAAGATATAGCTTGAGAACCACACCAATTGTCTTGTTACTAACGGTGCGATTAATAAATCCAAGTGTCCGATTTCCCTTATTACGAACATTTATGCATTGATCTTTTTGTTTTAAATTCTTGCTAATCATAACTCCCAGAACCCTTTCGCAATCCGACTTCGCAATCTCAACACCATCTAGCACGTATCTTGTAACCCTATCATCATTACCTAACCTCAGAACTTTACATTTATCAGCATTAAACTGCGTCTGCCAATCCTTCGACCATTTCAAAACCCTATCTAGATCAACTTGAAGTGATAGTGAGTCCTCCTCCGAATTAATTTCCCTACCGATTTTCGTATCATCGGCAAATTTGCAAATGTTGCTACTCAAACCTGAATCTAAATCATTTATATATATTATAAACAGCAGAGGTCCCAGGACAGAGCCCTGAGGCACCCCACTTACAACATTTTCCCACTCTGACTTGACTCCATTTATACTAACTCTCTGTTTCCTTTGGTATAGCTATGCCCTAATCCAGCTTAAATTAATATAGCACCCCCAATACCATGAGACTCTAACTTTTTTAACATTTCTAACCAGTTGTACGAATTCCTGTTCTAAAGTGACCTCCCCATTTTTAATCCTTTTGTACCAAGCTCTCTTTTTACCTATAAGGTTCTTCAAATTCTTTGTTATCCACTTAGGGTCATTGGTATTCGATCTATTCAATTTGTATGGTATACTACGTTCCTGTGCTTTGTTTAGAATATTCTTAAATAAGTTATATGTTGAATCCACATCGAAATCCCCATATACGTCACCTATCGCTGGGTTCATGTCTCGCTCCAAGACCGGCCCCCACCCCATACCCAAGACTTTCCAATCAATTTGACCCAAAAAATTTCTAAGGCTATTAAAATCAGCTTTTCGAAAATCTGGCACTTTAACAGAATTTTCTCCTACAGGTCTATTCCATTCTATGCTAAATCTGATTTCTTTGTGATCACTGTTCCCTAGCTCACTCCCTATTTCGATGTCATTAATTTGTGTTTCCCTGTTAGTTAACACTAAATCTAAAATATTATTTTCCCGTGTTGGTTCCTTAATGTGTTGCGTAAGAAAGCAATCGTCAATTAATTCTAGAAAATCTTCTGCTTCACTATTCCCTGTTTTGTTCAACCAATTTATTCCACTAAAATTAAAGTCACCCATGACGTAAATACTGTTAGATCTAGATGCCCTAGATATTTCATCCCATAGATGCTTTGCTTCCATTCTGTCTAAATTTGGTGGCCTATATATAACTCCTATTATAATATTATTTGCTTTTTCGTATAATTCTATCCAAATAGTTTCTGTGTGTGGCTCAGTTTTGATTCCCTCTTTAAAACTACATTTCAAATTGTCCCTAACATATATGGCTACTCCCCCTCCTCGTCTAATATATCTATCTGTGTGAAATAGTTTAAATCCATTTATTTGATATTCAGCTAATAGTTCTCTATTTTCTACATTCATCCACGTTTCGGTAAGTGCAATAATATCTATTTTTTCTGTGCAGACAAGAGCATTTAATTCGTTAATTTTATTTCTTAGACTTCTACTGTTAGTGTAATAACAATTGTTATTTTGAGGCCCTTCTCTTTCCCTGATCATTTTGCCAATTCCTTTCTCCCACAAACATGTACTTTTATTATCTCCTTCCTCCAAATCAATTCCCATACCTCTATCAGCTAACAGTTTAAACCTAAACAAACACCTCTAACCACTTCTTCCAACGAGTTCGCAACAGCAACAACCCCAGCTCTCGATAGATGCACCCCATCACGAGCATACATTCCATTTCTTCCATAGAAGTGTTCCCAGTTGTCTATGAAAGATATTGCATTTGATTTGCAATATCTTTCCAGCCGGCAATTGACACCAAGTGCCCTCGATATCCATTCATTTCCTACTCCCTTTCTTGGAAGAATGCCACATA
This sequence comes from Procambarus clarkii, assembly GCF_040958095.1. Classification (NCBI taxonomy): domain Eukaryota; kingdom Metazoa; phylum Arthropoda; class Malacostraca; order Decapoda; family Cambaridae; genus Procambarus; species Procambarus clarkii. Next base: position 29,851,241 of record NC_091187.1, read on the forward strand.
TGATCGGGATTCCTCCCTTGCTCCTAACTAATTCAATGGCTGTCCTGAATCTCTGTATTAGTTCCTCACTCCTAACTCGTCCAACATCATTACCCCCTGCACTAATACAAATAATGGGTTTGTTTCCATTTCCTATCATAATATCATTCATGTTTCCAACAATATCACCAATTCCAGCTCCCGGATAGCAAACCCTTAATCTGTTCCCCCTATCTCTGGCACAAAACGTTCTGTCTAAATACCTCACCTGAGAATCTCCCACAACCAAAATTCGCTTCGATTCTCCCTTTTCCTTTCGAGCAGTTTGAGGGACCTGCGCTTCAATGCTCCTCGTTACTTTGTCTTTGCCACCTCGTTGAACAACAGGTTCAACACAGTACTCGTTCTCTAATACGTCAAATGCGTTAACAGTCCCTGGGTGTAGGCTATTAGTTGTCGGTTTTGCCAAGGTCTTCTTAATACCCCTGTCTTTCACAACTTGCCAAGACGAGGACTTCTTAATACTGGTTTCGTCAGTCCTTCTTAATGAGGTCCCGTCAACACTGGCCTCCTCCTTCGTTTCCTCCCGAAGTCGTAGCCGTCGTACCTCCTCCCGCAGGGAATCCATCTCTGCTCTCAGAGCTCCAACCAGACTCACCAAATCTTTTACTAATCCTTCCATTATTGCAATAATAATGTTATTAGAATCGGAGCTCCAGCTAACACAACCTCTCACTGTGACTGCACCTGACTGATTGATGGATGGAACTATCCTTTCCCTAGTCTTAGTTCGATATAACTGAAAAAACCCTTTAGGATTTGACTTTGCTTGCTCTGCTATGCGAACTTCATACTTTCTTTTTGCTTTCCTAATCTCTTTTTTAACATTTCTAACCAGTTGTATGAATTCCTGTTCTAACCTGACTTCCCCATTCTTAATCCTTTTGTACCAAGCTTTCTTTTTACCTATAAGGTTCTTTAAATTATTTGTTATCCACTTTGGGTCATTAGTATTCGATCTATTCAATTTGTATGGTATACTACGTTCCTGTGCTTTGTTTAGAATATTCTTAAATAAGTTATATATTAAATCCACATCGAAATCCCCTTTTACGTCACCTGTCGCTGGGTTCATGTCTCGCTCTAAGACCGGCCCACACCCCATACCCAAGACTTTCCAATCTATTTGACCCAAAAAATTTCTTAGGCTATTAAAATCAGCTTTTCGAAAATCTGGCACTTTAACAGAATTTTCTCCTACAGGTCTATTCCATTCTATGCTAAATGTGATTACTTTGTGATCACTGTTCCCTAACTCACTCCCTATTTCGATGTCATTAATTTGTGTTTCCCTGTTAGTTAACACTAAATCTAAAATATTATTTTCCCACGTTGGTTCCTTAATGTGTTGCGTAAGAAAGCAATCGTCAATTAATTCTATAAAATCTTCTGCTTCACTATTCCCTGTTTTGTTCACCCAGTTTATTCCACTAAAATTAAAGTCACCCATGACATAAATACTGTTAGATCTAGATGCTCTAGATATTTCGTTCCATAGATGCTTTGCTTCCATTCTGTCTAAATTTGGTGGCCTATATATAACTCCTATTATAATATTATTTGCTTTTTCGTTTAATTCTATCCAAATAGTTTCTGTATGTGGCTCAGTTTTGATTCCCTCTTTGAGACTACATTTCAAATTGTCCCTAACATATATGGCTATTCCCCCTCCTCGTCTAATATATCTATCTGTGTGAAATAGTTTAAATCCATTTATCTGATATTCAGCAAATAGTTCTCTATTTTCTACATTCATCCACGTTTCGGTAAGTGCAATAACATCTATTTTTTCTGTGCAGGCAAGAGCATTTAATTCATTAATTTTATTTCTTAGACTTCTACTGGTAGTGTAATATATCCTAAGTGAATTGTTATTTTGAGGCCCTTTTCTTTCCCTGATCATTTTGCCAATTCTTTTCTCCCACGAACACATACTTTTATTACCTCCTTCCTCCAAATCAATTCCCATACCACTATCTACTAACATTTTAAACCCAAACAAACATCTCTAACCATTGGTTCCAACGAGTTCGCAACAGCAACAAGCCCAGCCCTCGATAGATGTACCCCATCACGAGCAAACATTTCATTTCTTCCATAGAAGCGTTCCCAGTTGTCTATGAAAGATATTGCATTTGATTTGCAATATCTTTCCAGCCGGCAATTGACACCAAGTGCCCTCGACATCCATTCATTTCCCACTCCCTTTCTTGGAAAGTGCCCTCTGATTACTGCACACATTTGGTGGTGCTACATAGCCATCCTGGTTTAGTGCCTTCCTTTGATAATTGCTTACTTTTATGCACCTGCTCCCAAAGTGATATGAAAAGGCTCGAAAGCATACAAAATATAGGTATGACAATCATTCTTGGAGTTCGAAGAACTGCCAAAACGTCTAATCTACGAGAAGATTAAGATGAGCCGCGTAACATTGTGGGGATGGGGTCCCTCGATTGTTTCAAGCACGGGTTGGACAAGTATATGAGTGGGATTGGGTGGTTATAGAATAGGAGCTGCCTCGTATGGGCCAATAGGCCTTCTGCAGTTACCTTTGTTCTTATGTTCTAATGTTCTTAAGAGTTGACCCTCCCCAGTGTTAAATGGCGCACGTGACGCCGTGTCCATACATGTTTCCGTATGTGTAGACGGATTAGTAGAGATGCACGTCGTGGCGTCTCATGATGGCTGTGGTTGACTGTCCACATGCCACTTGACTGTCCACATGACACTTGGCTGCTTTTATGCTACAATGCAGCATTATAAAAATACAGGCAGTCAGTACGTAACAGCTGTATTAAGAGTAAACCCTGCTCTAGTGTGTGTTATAAACTTCACTCTGGTTACCAAGTGAATGAACATAAGTGAACTCAAGTTAAACCTTTCTCAGCAGGGAGAGTGGCTTCTACTCCGGCCTTGGACCTGGCTTTTCTTGTCATAACTTGATCTAAAATATGTATTGAAATGAAGTCACGAAAAAAACAAAATAAATATGTAGGGATAAGTTAGGGAAAACTGAAAAAACAGACACTGGGCCCCTTAACAGTCTAACAGTAGGTTAGACATATACATGAATGATATTGGGTGGGATATAAATAGGAGCTGCCTCGTATGGGCCAATAGGCCTTCTGCAGTTACCTTCATTCTTATGTTTATTATAACAAAACATATATGTTGCAATACCTTATTTCCCATTTATTAGTGATAAGGCCCTCATCTCGTCCTCATTAATGAATACAAGCTAAATAGACAGAATAGTTAAATTTAATATAGAATTTAATAATGGGTATATAATTGGATAAAGTTCTAATTAGAAATCTTTTATATGAAGAAAGATTAACAAAGCTTAAATTGCATTCACTGGAAAGGCGAAGAGTTAGGGGTGACATGATAGAGGTTTACAAGTGGATGAATGGACATAACAAAGGGGATATTAATAGGGTATTAAAAGTATCAACACAAGACACAACAAGAAACAATGGGTATAAATTGGATAAGTTTAGATTTAGGAAAAACTTGGGTAAATACTGGTTCGGTAACAGGGTTGTTGATATGTGGAACCAATTACCACGTAACGTGCTGGAGGTGGGGTCCCTCAATTGTTTCAAGTGTGGGTTGGACATGTATATGAGTGGGATTGGGTGGTTATAGATAGGAGCTGCCTCGTATGGGCCAATAGGCCTTCTGCAGTTACCTTTATTCATATGTTCTTATGTTAAAAGCAGAATTATGGAACTAAATGCTAAGCTTGCAATTAGGATAGCCAGAGATCCCCATTTCAATGATATTGCTAAGAAAAAACTGAGTTCTGTGTTACTTACAAGAAGAAACAGGATAAGCAAAAAAAATAGCATCACAGATCACTCTCGTACCTCGAAGAACTTCACCTGCTTGAGCAAGCCCATGAGCTCATGCCTTTAGAGAGGTTACCTCTCTGGGAGAATGATTCACGTAGGATTATCCTCAATGAAATGGCAACAAAAAAATCCAACATCATACCTGAGGTAAAGAGGTCTGGCATAGCCAGACTTGTGGCTTTATTGATCAAATAATTACAGTACAGTTACATCCTGCAATAATACAAAGCCATATAATATACAATACATATATACAGTTTAAGCACTGCTTATTCATTATAACAATAAGCAAACTGTATATGACTAAATAAGCTAGGACTAAAAGAAATTAAGCTAGAAATCGACACTCTACCAACCTATATAACAGTCTCCGTGGTGTAGTAATAAGACACTCGCCTGGCGTTCCGCGAGCGCTATGTCATGGGTTCGTATCCTGGCCGGGGAGGACTTACTGGGCGCAATTCCTTAACTGTAGCCTCTGTTTAACGCAACAGTAAAATGTGTACTTGGATGAAAAAACGATTCTTGGCGGCAGGGGATCGTATTCCAGGGACCATAGGATTAAGTACTTGCCCGAAACGCTACGCGTACTAGTGGTTGTACAAGAATGAAACAACTTTTGTATATATCTCAAAAAAAAAAAAAAAAAATATATACAAACATGACACAGCTGATCCTACAATTAAAACAATAACAGTTAGGTGAGCATCCATCCCGTACAATAATAGCTCCGCCCTCGATACAATAGATATGACACTTTTACTACATTCACCCCGTCTAGCATCTAAGTAACATAGTTCGGAAGATGAGTAGGGGTACTGCGCGTCCTTCCAGATCGTCGAAAGGGACTCCTGCAAAGTTAAAGGATCCAGTCAGTTCTTGCATACCACTTTCTCGAGGGAGTGTTACTTCAGAGAAAGGTTCCCAATTAGGTGTTTCTAGGTTAGGTGGTTCAGGACGAAGTAGTTCAGGATTAGGTGGTTCAGGACGAAGTAGTTCAGGATTAGGTGGTTCAGGACGAAGTAGTTCAGGATTAGGTGGTTCAGGACGAAGTAGTTCAGGATTAGGTGGTTCAGGACGAAGTAGTTCAGGATTAGGTGGTCCAGGACGAAGTAGTTCAGGATTAGGTGGTTCAGGACGAAGTAGTTCAGGATTAGGTTGTTCAGGACGAAGTAGTTCAGGATTAGGTGGTTCAGGATGAGACGGGTTGTGGCTTACTCGAGCTTCCACATTAGTAGGGGGGGGGGGGGGGTTGCTGTTAAATGCGGAGATTGGAGTCCGGACTCTCGCCGCCCTCAGTGGCCCTGGGTCTGAGAACTTGACATGGGTGTATTGCGGATTCACGTCTACGACCTCAACTTCATTAACTAGAGGATCATTTTGGCTTTGACGCACTTAAGGTTTTAGGAGGACAGGGCCTTTGCAAGCAAACCACGTAGGTAGAGTTTGCCCTAAAGTAGACCTTCTTGTATGCTTGAAGAATCGTTCATGTGGTGTACAATTTGTAGAGGTGCACAACAGTGATCGAATAGAGTGGAGTGCATCAGGAAGAACAACTTCCCATTGGGATACATCTAAGCTTCTCGTTCTAAGAGCTAGCAGCACTGTTTTTCAAATAATCCCATTATACTTCTCAGCCTGGCCATTAACTCTAGGGTTGTAAGGAGTCGTACGGCTAGTTGCTACCCCATTTTTTAGTAAAAAATCCTTCAACTCCTCAGATATAAAGGAGGTTCCCTTATCAGAGTATATACCAAAGATTGCGAACAACTGCACCAGGCACTGAATTACTGTACCAGTAGTCATATCCGAGCAAGGGAATGCACAAGGGAATTTATTCATCTACAACAGTAAGAATATATTTATTCCTTGAATGTGATGGAAGTAGGCAGTTAAAATTTTTGTTGAATCTTTCATATGGCTGAGTAGCTTTAATGAAACGTCCAGAATCAAACTTTTAAAACCGAGGTTTAAATTCAGAGCATGCAGAGCAAGAATTAGTCATCTTCTTCACTTCTTCCACAGAATAATGCAGATTTTGACATCGGACAAAATGAGCCACACAAGATACTCCAGAGTATCACAGATTGTCATGCAATTCTTAAAGTTCATCCACACTGGTGGCACCACATACGTGTGAAAATGCATCAGCGGGTATGTTCTTTTTAACTGGACGATATACAATGTCATAGTGGTAACAAGAAAGTTCGACTCACCATCTAGCTATTTTATCATTTTTAATATTACCAGCTGATATAGAGTTAGACATAAAAGCAATTCTAAGCTGGTCAGTCTCAAGCCGAAAATGGCGTCCAATGAGATAGTATCGCCACTTCCTTTAATGTCGTGCTTCCACAATGGCAAAAGTTTCCTTCTCCACTGATGAGTGCCTCTGTTCAATATTTGAACGTGTTCGGAAGAAGAAAGCTACTGATTGTTCATTCTGAGTTAGGGAAGCGGCAATGGCATGATCTGAAGCATTAGTTTCCACAGCGAAAAGAGCTGGTGGGTCGGTTTCTCGAACCACTGCCTCAGCAATGTCTCATTTCAATCCTTCAAAGACTTTTGCAGCGGCAGCAGATAAGGGAAACCCACTGGGATGAGAGAGAGGGGACGGATTTTCTCAGAAAACCCCAGCACTCAACGGGAGTAATGTGTAAGCATTCCCATTGTTCTGCATAAAGAACCTGTGTTGCTTGGTAGTGGAAGTTTTGGCAGTGGCTCGAGACGTTCCGGGTTAGGTCTAATTTCTCCTTCTTGTATAACGTGTCCCAATAGCTTTATAGACCGGAGTAGAAAACCACACTTTTCAAGAGTCAGGGTCAGGTTATACCTTCTCGCAACGTCCATAAAATGTTTCAGATTTTTATCATGGTCTTCTTCAGAATCTCCACACACACAATCATCTACGTAAGCAAAGGTACCCTAGACTCCTTCTTTCTTGAGGATGCCATTAATTACTCTTTAAAAACTAGCCACTCCATTTATATCCATTCTATAATATGGCGACCAAAACTGAACTGCATAATCTAAATGGGGCCTAACTAGATCAAGATATAGCTTGAGAACCACACCAATTGTCTTGTTACTAACGGTGCGATTAATAAATCCAAGTGTCCGATTTCCCTTATTACGAACATTTATGCATTGATCTTTTTGTTTTAAATTCTTGCTAATCATAACTCCCAGAACCCTTTCGCAATCCGACTTCACAATCTCAACACCATCTAGCACGTATCTTGTAACCCTATCATCATTACCTAACCTCAGAACTTTACATTTATCAGCATTAAACTGCGTCTGCCAATCCTTCGACCATTTCAAAACCCTATCTAGATCAACTTGAAGTGATAGTGAGTCCTCCTCCGAATTAATTTCCCTACCGATTTTCGTATCATCGGCAAATTTGCAAATGTTGCTACTCAAACCTGAATCTAAATCATTTATATATATTATAAACAACAGAGGTCCCAGGACAGAGCCCTGAGGCACCCCACTTACAACATTTTCCCACTCTGACTTGACTCCATTTATACTAACTCTCTGTTTCCTTTGGTATAGCTATGCCCTAATCCAGCTTAAATTAATATAGCACCCCCAATACCATGAGACTCTAACTTTTTTAACATTTCTAACCAGTTGTACGAATTCCTGTTCTAAAGTGACCTCCCCATTTTTAATCCTTTTGTACCAAGCTCTCTTTTTACCTATAAGGTTCTTCAAATTCTTTGTTATCCACTTAGGGTCATTGGTATTCGATCTATTCAATTTGTATGGTATACTACGTTCCTGTGCTTTGTTTAGAATATTCTTAAATAAGTTATATGTTGAATCCACATCGAAATCCCCATTTACGTCACCTATCGCTGGGTTCATGTCTCGCTCCAAGACCGGCCCCCACCCCATACCCAAGACTTTCCAATCAATTTGACCCAAAAAATTTCTAAGGCTATTAAAATCAGCTTTTCGAAAATCTGGCACTTTAACAGAATTTTCTCCTACAGGTCTATTCCATTCTATGCTAAATCTGATTTCTTTGTGATCACTGTTCCCTAGCTCACTCCCTATTTCGATGTCATTAATTTGTGTTTCCCTGTTAGTTAACACTAAATCTAAAATATTATTTTCCCGTGTTGGTTCCTTAATGTGTTGCGTAAGAAAGCAATTGTCAATTAATTCTAGAAAATCTTCTGCTTCACTATTCCCTGTTTTGTTCAACCAATTTATTCCACTAAAATTAAAGTCACCCATGACGTAAATACTGTTAGATCTAGATGCCCTAGATATTTCATCCCATAGATGCTTTGCTTCCATTCTGTCTAAATTTGGTGGCCTATATATAACTCCTATTATAATATTATTTGCTTTTTCGTATAATTCTATCCAAATAGTTTCTGTGTGTGGCTCAGTTTTGATTCCCTCTTTAAAACTACATTTCAAATTGTCCCTAACATATATGGCTACTCCCCCTCCTCGTCTAATATATCTATCTGTGTGAAATAGTTTAAATCCATTTATTTGATATTCAGCTAATAGTTCTCTATTTTCTACATTCATCCACGTTTCGGTAAGTGCAATAATATCTATTTTTTCTGTGCAGACAAGAGCATTTAATTCGTTAATTTTATTTCTTAGACTTCTACTGTTAGTGTAATAACAATTGTTATTTTTGAGGCCCTTCTCTTTTCCTGATCATTTTGCCAATTCCTTTCTCCCACAAACATGTACTTTTATTATCTCCTTCCTCCAAATCAATTCCCATACCTCTATCAGCTAACAGTTTAAACCTAAACAAACACCTCTAACCACTTCTTCCAACGAGTTCGCAACAGCAACAACCCCAGCTCTCGATAGATGCACCCCATCACGAGCATACATTCCATTTCTTCCATAGAAGTGTTCCCAGTTGTCTATGAAAGATATTGCATTTGATTTGCAATATCTTTCCAGCCGACAATTGACACCAAGTGCCCTCGATATCCATTCATTTCCTACTCCCTTTCTTGGAAGAATGCCACATATGATCGGGATTCCTCCCTTGCTCCTAACTAATTCAATGGCTGTCCTGAATCTCTGTATTAGTTCCTCACTCCTAACTCGTCCAACATCATTACCCCCTGCACTAATACAAATAATGGGTTTGTTTCCATTTCCTATCATAATATCATTCATGTTTCCAACAATATCACCAATTCCAGCTCCCGGATAGCAAACCCTTAATCTGTTCCCCCTATCTCTGGCACAAAACGTTCTGTCTAAATACCTCACCTGAGAATCTCCCACAACCAAAATTCGCTTCGATTCTCCCTTTTCCTTTCGAGCAGTTTGAGGGACCTGCGCTTCAATGCTCCTCGTTACTTTGTCTTTGCCACCTCGTTGAACAACAGGTTCAACACAGTACTCGTTCTCTAATACGTCAAATGCGTTAAAAGTCCCTGGGTGTAGGCTATTAGTTGTCGGTTTTGCCAAGGTCTTCTTAATACCCCTCCCAGCAAACACAAATCATCTACACAACGTTCGCCTATCTCTTCCCATAGGTGTGGGAATGATTTGCATTGAGAATGGTGCAGGAGAGCCTTTGAGAAACTTTTACTCAAAAAATCCAAACACAAAGGTTTAATTATAAATTGTTTTTCTACAATTATTTTCTTCCAAATGTAAAACAAATAGTTTTTACATGTTTAAATATAAAATTTATGGTGTTTTTTTGTAAAATTCATTAATAAATTGTGAATGATATATATTGGCTGAGTGAAACCTTTAAAATCCATTTAGTTATAATTTGAACAGAAAAAAGTATTTTTCCAAATTTTCTAAAAATTGCTCTTTTTAACACAATTTGACTCCTTATACATTCCACTAAACACTATATCATGTTTAAATATATAATTTATGTATTATTCTCTAAAATAATTTATATAAATTATATAAGTTGCTGGAAAGTGGTGTTAAAGATTCTGAAAACATTTTGTTGTGTTAATATGTTCTTATTAACTATGTCTCAAGTTCACAGTTTATCAAACAAGAATATTAACATTCGTCAACTCTTAAAATCTTATATGTTATCTTGCTGGTGCAAAAAAGGGTGAATCTTTAGGAACAGCTATAGTATCTATATATCACAAATGGTGTTTTCCCTAACTCAAACAATGTAGGGTTTATTATTCTACACATATTTCTAATGACTCTTAGATGTTTACATTCTCTGAAGTATAATTGTGAAGGCTGTGTCCATCACTCTCAACACAGATTCTTAAACTCGTCTCTGCAGGTTCAACTATATAATTAGTTTCCATTTTGAATCTCCATGGACATTTGTATCCAAAATGAAACCAATGTGGTTTCCTTCAGCGCCTTCAGCCAGCACATTTGCTCATTCATTTCCACAGATTCCAACAAGGTAGGGGATTTACAGAAATTTGTATATTCATATTGTTATATATTAAAAATATGAATGCAGTTCAATATGATAAGACAAATACATGAGTTTATGATAAATTCGTTTTCTGTGATATACCATTGATATGCTCTTTTTTTCTTTAAACGGCAGACTAAACTAAAGTGCTCACATCAACAGATTTGATGTATAAATGGTCAACGCTCAACAGAGTTAGTATAAATGTATTAGTATAAATCTTACTTGTCTCATTGTTAATTCACATTCAATGTCAACTTGTGGTTGCATTGTACAAGGCCAACACAGATGATCGAAGGAAACTAACTCTGCTCTAGTTCCATGAAGTTGCTATTTGGTCTTTACTCAATGCATTGTACATGCATTGTACAAGGCCAACACAGATGATCGAAGGAAACTAACTCTGCTCTAGTTCCATGAAGTTGCTATTTGGTCTTTATTGAAATTTGACAAGGCAGAGTGGCCTGCAACAACTACACCATCTCCACATCTAGTTCATGCTCCAGACATAAATCATGACACTGGTCCTGTGTATCCTCCTGCTGACCCGTCAACACCTGGCCCGTCGGGTGTGAGGCGCCCCTCTCTTCACGTCTACACCTAGTGCTGAAGCTGAATCTGATGAAGATAATTCATATTCCACATTAGTGTTTGAAAACAATAGTGAGAGCGACGATTCAGACAGTAGTTTATTGCCAACCCAGAGACAACAGCGACGTGTTGTTATAGCAGAGACTCGCCTGAACTATAAATTGAAACATGAGCTGGTAAAAATCCCCAAACGTCGCAGGTGTGAAGTGTGTTCAAAGTCGGGTATCAGGAAGGAAACTGGTATAGCGTGCAAGACATGCGATGTTCCACTTTGCGTCATACCTTGTAATTACACCACTTATCACAGGAAAAGGGTGTATTGGGTGGACAAGAAATAACCACCTACATCAGCTTCACTCCACCTAGGAACATCTGTTGAGCAACTTCAGGAATCAGTACCTGAAGGAGGTGGAGTGGAGATAAAATGCTCAACTTATTTTACTACAATCGTCTTTGCTTTGGTAAGTACACATAATTGTCTTAGATTGTTTCAGTATTGTAGTCTATTTTCTTAGGAATATTTTGATACCTAAATGAGAACTGTAGCACGAAAACTAAAGTAAGTATACATGAAACAAGAGAAACTTTTTTTGTGGGTGTTGCGGGTGTGAGTTGGAGTGTCAAGAGCGGGTTCCGGTTGTGTGTTTTCCGTCATCTCTACAGCTGTGAATTCCAAGGAATTGTATTTGATATGCATATGTCTGTGTAAGGAATTTTATTCCGAACACTATACAAAAAAAAAACGGTGTGAAACAAGTATAAACTTGAAAAACATGAGCAAAGTAAAAACTTTTGACGCTCACGGGTACAAACACGCGTAAGATTTTATTCGCCGCAAATTTATTTGACGCTGTGTTGGCCAACTCTACCCATGTTCTTATAGAACTTTCTATTGCGAACACATTGCTATAAAAATGAAATACATAGCTTCAGAAATAATGTCAGGACAGTTAAATAAGTATAAACATTCAAAGCACTGCATCCCAACAGTGTCGTCCCTGCTGAAATCACGGCTAACGCTTCGCCCAGTTCCCACACTCGTGCGGGTCACCCGATACCATAATTAGACATTGATAGGCATATGTCTGGGTGGGGAATTTTATTGCGAGTTCAGTGATATCAAAATGAGCGCTGTAGGATGACTGTGAGGCTGGCAACAAACGAAAGAGTATGAACATTTACTTCCTGTTTGGGTGTCACGGCGAGTCATCTTCGTGTTTATTTACTTCGTGGTGGGATACCAAATGCTTCGGTGACATTTTATGCATATGATCTTGTAGAGAATTTTATTGCCAACGCATTGATACCAAAATGAAAAACGTAGCTTGAGAATTGAGGTTAGGAGCGTGAAAAGATTATAAACTTTTTTGTGTTTACGCTTGAGCGCCCAGAACGCCGCGCACACAACCCGCTTGGTTTTCCAGCTAGTGCCGCGCGCACTAAAGTGTTAAGCAACTGACATATGTGGAGAGCTAGTATCAAAATTTATATGTTTGTCCTGCACACCGCCCCCCATCCAGTGGGCAGCGGTGGATAGGTTAGGTGGATAGGGGGTTAGGTTGGTAGGTTACATTGAGTTAATTAGGTAGTACTTAGTGTTTATCTGTTATAGATAGGAGCTGCCTGGTATGGGCCAATAGGCCTTCTGCAGTTACCTTTGTTTTTATGTTTTTGCCCTGTAACCTAAATGGTTAGAGAGGCACATATATGGGCTTAGGGACTGAACCCCACACTACATTTAGCTAAGCTGGTTACAATCTTGATGATATAGTTACAAAATTCTGTATAAGTCGTCACATTATCAATGGGTTCGAGATCAACCACAATTTCCTGAATAGATATAACAAAGGGGATATTAATAGGGTATTAAAATTGTCAACACAAGATAGAACACGAAACAATGGGTATAAATTGGATAAGTTTAGATTTAGGAAAGACTTGGGTAAATACAGGGTCAGTAACAGGGTTGTTGATTTGTGGAATTTTTCTTAACTTATAAATTTATCTTTATTTATCTTAAACTGGTTGGGAGAGGTACAGTTTTTAACATAATTGGGAAGGTCATTCCACATTCGAGGTCTCTTGATTTGTAAAGCATTTCTAGTTTGACTAAGTCGTACTCTTGGAATATCAAATAGGTATTTGTTTCTGGTGTGGTGCTCATGGGATCTGTTACAACCTTCTAGGAAGCTTTTAAGGTCAGGATTGACATTACAGTGCAGCGTTTTATATATATAAAATACACATGAGAGTATGTGCAGGGACTTAATATCTAACATATTCAGAGATTTGAGTAAGGGGTCCATATATACTGCCCGGTTGCCTGAAATGCTATATGCCTACTATAGTGGCTTTAGGTATTGTATGCACTAGCTCTATCTATAAATCCAACATTATGTTTGTAAATCAACTATGTATGTACTTTCCTGAATAAAATTGACTTTACTGTACACTTATATTCTCTGTGGATTTGTTACCCCTATCGTTTGGGAGAAAAAAAATGACTAATACGTTCGGCGAATGACTTTGACTTCAACTTCACTTTGACTTCGTTCATGTCATCGTATTTTCCGTAATATATAAAGGTTATGACAATGCAATTATATTATTGTGTGCAAATAAGTTTGAAATTTCATGTACCCTAAAAATATTAAAATAAAGAATAAGAATAATTAAATAATTGTTGTAGTAAATTGTCACACGTTCATCATACGCAAACGAACACACAGTTTGGAGCGTCAGTACAAGACCGCCGCCATTTTAAAACACGGCTTCGAATGTAAGTAATGTTTTTCTCGTACTAACACTGTGTTATACAATAGATTTGGTCTTGAATTCACAAATTTAGTTGTTACATCTGACAGAGTATGTTAGACGGTGTAATGCTGGTCCATGTTAACGTATTTGTGGGCTTGGTTGGTTTAAATGTGGAGGCGAGGCCTGGCAGTGCTGGTGTATGTGGAGGCGAGGCGAGGCCTGGCAGTGCTGGTGTATGTGGAGGCGAGGCCTGGCTGTGCTGGTGAGTATGTGGAGGCGAGGCCTGGCAGTGCTGGTGTATGTGGAGGCGAGGCCTGGCAGTGCTGGTGTATGTGGAGGCGAGGCCTGGCTGTGCTAGTGTGTATGTGGAGGCGAGGCCTGGCTGTGCTAGTGTGTATGTGGAGGCGAGGCCTGGCTGTGCTAGTGTGTATGTGGAGGCGAGGCCTGGCTGTGCTAGTGTGTATGTGGAGGCGAGGCCTGGCTGTGCTGGTGTATGTGGAGGCGAGGCCTGGCTGTGCTAGTGTGTATGTGGAGGCGAGGCCTGGCTGTGCTAGTGTGTATGTGGAGGCGAGGCCTGGCTGTGCTGGTGTATGTGGAGGCGAGGCCTGGCTGTGCTAGTGTGTATGTGGAGGCGAGGCCTGGCTGTGCTAGTGTGTATGTGGAGGCGAGGCCTGGCTGTGCTAGTGTGTATGTGGAGGCGAGGCCTGGCTGTGCTAGTGTGTATGTGGAGGCGAGGCCTGGCTGTGCTAGTGTGTATGTGGAGGCGAGGCCTGGCTGTGCTGGTGTATGTGGAGGCGAGGCCTGGCTGTGCTAGTGTGTATGTGGAGGCGAGGCCTGGCTGTGCTAGTGTGTATGTGGAGGCGAGGCCTGGCTGTGCTAGTGTGTATGTGGAGGCGAGGCCTGGCTGTGCTAGTGTGTATGTGGAGGCGAGGCATGTACAACACTCCCCAATAGGAAGAAAACCCACTGGGTTCTAGGCTAGGTTAGGCTTATCTGTAATAATTGAATTAAGCCTAGCAAAGCCTAGAACCTAGTTCAGTAATTTAAAAAATGTTGTAACTTGAAAAATGCCATTCAATACATTACACAATTTAAATATTTTCAGGCAATCAACACAACCCTCTCATGTTGGCTAACCCTCTCTCATGTTGGTCAATAATTTAATTATTTTTTTATGGAGTAATCTTTGCTGTTGAAATGTAGTCTTTTTGAGACTACATTTCAAATGTAGTGTGTGTGGAGGCGTGTATGTTAGGTATTACCTAATATACACGGTCTAATATATCTATCTGTGTGAAATAGATTAAATCCATTTATTTGATATTCAGCTAATAGTTCTGTATTTTCTACATTCATCCATGTTTTGGTAAGTGCAATAATATGTATTGTTTCATTGCAGATTAGAGATTCAAGATAGTTCTAGATTTCCGAAGTACTGAAACGCGCTCCATACAGGCTTGGTGGATCTAGGTGCAAGGTAAAATTATTTACATTTACTTGTTTTGTATTTATGTTTTGTATTTATATGCATATATGCATTTATATGCATTATTCTATAGAATAATAGATCTCGTAATAATTTTGCAAAAATAGTGGCATTTACTATTTTTAAAAGATTATTAAAAAATTTACTGATATGGTGCATTCGGAAGGGCGAAGAGGGAGAACGGCCTGTTGACATAGCTCGGGTGCAGGGGGGGGGGGGGTTGTGTAAAAGCCTGGTTTGTGCCTCGGAGAGGCTATGGGATCCAGTAAGTTCAGTAGAACTTCGGTTTCAACCCTTTTACCCTGTTGTAGCTCAGTCGATTAAGGCAGTGTCTGGGATGCTCCCGGACGCAGGTTCGAATCCTCGTCACGGCCCTTGTGGATATGTTCATTTGATGCATCACGTTATTGTGATCTGTGTGTGTAATTCTTCACTTGCTACAGCAACAGGAATGTGTGTGTATGTATTTGTGTTGTTGAATATGACCGAAAGTGTAAGATTAATGATTCTAACACAAATCGTCTGAATATTTGTTTTTCTTCACTGTCGAGAGTAGTTAAAAAAATTTACTCGAGTTTATTTTCACACTTTATTTATGGTCCTTAAGTCCCTCTCCTTAATGCTGCTGCTGTTTCTCGCATCTTTGCATCGCTTGTATGTTTGGGGGTTTGGCCTCTTGCTATATATTGATTCCATTTGTGTGTGTTTGGGTCTCAGGCCCTCTCGCAATTTCTGTTGAACAAACCCCTTTTCCTAGTTCTGCATCTCTCCTTTGGTACAAATTTTGTTGTGCTTTTATCATATATTTCACAAAACTTGACATACATTTCATTTACTTCATGTCCTATCAGCAAGTGTTTGTCAAATTCTTTAAGGAAAGTTTATCATCCTGATTGCAGATCTCTAGCGATATTATGTCAACTTCTTGTGGATTCGCAATCATTATTTAATTTACCTTTAGGTGTTCTTTCACCAGCACAGCAACACTGTACCTCTCCCAACCAGTTTAAGATAAAAACTAAGTACTAACTAATTAACTCAATGTAACCTACCTTACCCCCAAAATGACAACCCATGTCTTCTATTTTAAACAATGCTGTTTTGTTGACCAAATTGTATTTGGTTTTTTCTGCAATGTTTCCCCCCCCCCACCACTCTACCACCACATTGAGTTTAGTAGCTCTGTGCACGTCAGGTGCTGTTTAATATACAGACCTACTCCTCCATTTGACCTAGTTGCTCTATCACATCTATATCACTTTGTGCTTTAGGCCTGGTGGAGCTTGGTCCACCAGGCTGTTGTTTGGAGTGGCCCGCAGATCCACATACAGTCTGCATATGATATACAGTCTGTTGATCAATTGAACTACAGTAGTTAGTTTTTATCATCCGAATGCACCAATATGTGTTCATTCTTCCCAGATGAAGGAACTAGGTAATATTCATCATCTGAATGCACCATCTGAAGCTTTAACACACTCATGATACACGAGAGGTTTAAAAAACTTTTAAAACTTTTAAAACTTTTTGACCTATGTATTTAAAAGCAATTCTAAAGTTAAAAAGTGTAGCATAGGCCCCCTCGCAGAATGTTCTTAATATGATCCTCAGGTTATAGTTTTCTATCTAAAACCACCCCTAGATCTCTTTCTTGATCAGAATTCTTTATAGATCTCTGTGGCTTGATCATAGAAACTGAGCAAATTCGTTACACTGGACCTTCCAGATCGAATACCATGCTGACAGTCTGATATATCATTCAGTACGTCTGCATCTGAAATTGAGCAATACCGGATTTATTATTTGGTTTTATAAATTTTATACTTATAATCTTAACTTATTTCAGAGACCACGAGTAATCTGGGCTTCGAACTCAACAGAAAAGCCTTCCGTAGACCTGCTTCTTTGCTACATAATAGACAAAATTTAGTAAGTATTGATTTATTTACTATTTATTATTTATTTACCGTTATTAGTATAATAGATCTCGTAATAATTTTGCAAAAATAATGGCATTTACTATTTTAAAAAGCTCGGGTGCAGGGGGGGGGGGGTTATGTAAAAGCCTGGTTTGTGCCTCGGAGAGGCTATGGGATCCAGTAAGATCGTCCTTCCTTTCCTCCCTAGAATCTGGATGTAGCAGGTGCTCAATTGTCAAAAGTGAAAAATTGGTTTTGTCTTCCGAATGCACCATTTCTGTAAATTTGCTAATAATCTTTTAAAAATAGTAAATGCCATTATTTTTGCAAAATTATTACGAGATCTATTATACTAATAACGGTTTGATAAAATACAGTAGACTGCCTACTGGTTTTACCTGTAATAAGGTTTGATACAGATGATTATGATTATGGTTTTGGCCTCCACCACCCTCTCACCTAACTTGTTCCAACCATGTCTACCACGCTGCTTGCGAAAGTTAATTTTCTAATATTTCTGTGGCATCTTTGTTTGGTTACCTTTTACAATATCTTCTTTTTATTCTACCATCTAGTTTTGGCATTTTATGCCTCTAACCTGGGAGCCACTTATTGGCAAGTCTATACCTTTACCAGTTGATGTGATTCTTTAGATATGGGCACCATATCTCCAGGTGTCCTACACAATTAGCTTTAATTAAATTTTCCAAAATTATCACTTACACTTGTAATACAGGGTTCTAGGTTCCCTATAGTGTCCTTTATTGAAATAGAGTTTAACAACAATTTCAATGTCCCTATTTTCTTTTAGATTATATCTCAACATATAATTAATGTCCAACAGGACATGATTACTCTTTCCAATGGGAGGATGGTATTGAATATTTGATCTAGTACTGATGGAATAATTTATATAATAATCACTAGAAATTATTTCGATAAGAATTTGAATTTATGCATGTCTTTCTTTTGGCATGCCTCTATTTCCATATGTTACATTTCTGCATGTCTCCAATTCTGGAAGTGTTCACTTTTGCATGTGCCTGACAAGGATGTTATATGCACCAGCTTTAATTATCACACATTGTATATAATGAATGACTTATTTTTAGAATTTTAATACATATTGCATCTGTCAATACATTATTAACAATAATATAGGTAATATGGTAGTCTAATGTAGAAATTTGACACTCTTTAACAGAATGTACGAGTATAAGCGAAAAAAGCGACTCCAATACAACAACAGATGGATGCAAGTATCAAGAAGGCTAAAACGTATACACAAAATGCATCCAAATACAGCTGTACACACTAGTGAACCCATTAATCTTACTGAGGCAGCATCAAGTTCAGAGATTGAGTCGTCAGACAATGACATTAGTTCTTTTGAAGCCGAGTCAAATCAAGAGTATGGATTAGGCTCTGAAATTGATGCTTTACACATGAATCTTACTGATATTCATGATGTATTATCTAATTCTCAAAGTGAGGAGGAGAATGATGACCATGATAATCATCATTCACTTGTTTACCCACAGAATTTATTAATTCAGTGGGTAAACAAGAATGGTGTTACACACAATGCTGTTGATGAATTATTTTTTTGCAGTAACAGAAAAAATGGAATACATAATGAAGGAATTATCAAAATTGACATTTTTATCAGGGGATATCCTGAATATTGTCAAAATGACGGAAACCCATATGTCAAAAACACATGGAGATATACCAATCCTGGAAGACATTCTTCCATCCCCACTTGAAACTGTTGAGCAGGTGGAAAGTCTGTCACATGAGCTAAAAGTTAACAGTGAATATAAAAAGAGTATGGTAAGTGTTGCTTAATTCTTTTAGCCTGAGTATGGTAAGTGTTGCTGAATTTTTTTAGCCTTGTACATATGTCTTTTGATTAGTTTTTTTGCAGATGAAGGAAGGTGGGGTGGCACATAATTGATTGTTCAGTGTTATGTTTAAGGTACAAATAAAACAAAAGCAAAAGTTACTCAAATTCGTTGATTTTTGTAATAGTTAAGAAGGAAAATATTTTAATGCTATTTATTTAATACAGTTGGAAATTAGAAAATCTAATGTTGAGATTGAAAGATATATATTATTCTCTATTACCTTACAGCTTATGCATTATTTTAACAGGTCCAGACGCTGTCTCAAATGGGCGGTGCAAGCTGTGGAGACACAGTGAGACGAATGATGAGGAGGATAGGGACCTATGGGGTCTGGTCTCAGTATTCACTCGTTGGGCGCAAGAGGAAACGTGTCTTCAAAACCTTGGATATTTGTAATGTAATAATAAGTACGTAAATTTGACATTTTTTGGATTATATATGTCTGCATG
Organism: Procambarus clarkii; assembly: GCF_040958095.1. Classification (NCBI taxonomy): domain Eukaryota; kingdom Metazoa; phylum Arthropoda; class Malacostraca; order Decapoda; family Cambaridae; genus Procambarus; species Procambarus clarkii. The sequence continues at coordinate 29,870,658 of NC_091187.1, forward strand.
TATTATGTATTATACTTGCATGCTTGTTAATGACTTGTATTCTAGTCTTGTGGGTATCTCCTTTCTCCTACGGGCCAAATGCTTTGTTCTTACCTAGCATTTTGCTTTGTTTGGGTATGAATGTTTGTGTACCTTCATTGTATATTTTGCAAAATTTGCCATATATCTCATTACTCCTCTGCCTAGCAACAAGTCTGTCTAATTATACTCAATAACTATTTTTCAAAGTTCCCCATAGTGTCCTTTATTGAAATAGAGTTCATGAACCGTTTCAATATCCTTATTTTCTTCTAGATTATATCTTAAAGTATATTTAAATGTTATTGTTAATAAATGTTATTGTGACATTGCATTGCAATTGAGCTGCGTTGTTAACCATTCTGTTCATTTCATGAGTATATTTTATTTTCTATTTTTTCATATCTTTTTTTTTATCTGTTTTTATTTTTCAGTGATGGGAATATCAGATCATTTGATGTTCCCATCAGGGTTTTCTCAAATTTTCTTTCATAGCCGGTCTATGGCCCCTGGGTTTTACGAACTTTTTTCCCAAGCCGGTCTATGGCCCCTGGGTTTTACGAACTTTTTTTCCCAAGCCGGTCTATGGCGTGTATGTTAAATAAACCAAATTTTTCACTTTTGACAATTGAGCACCTGCTACATCCAGATTCTAGGGAGGAAAGGAATATAATATAATATCTAATATATCTATCTGTGTGAAATAGATTAAATCCATTTATTTGATATTCAGCTAATAGTTCTGTATTTTCTACATTCATCCATGTTTTGGTAAGTGCAATAATATGTATTGTTTCATTGCAGATTAGAGATTCAAGATAGTTCTAGATTTCCGAAGTACTGAAACGCGCGCCATACAGGCTTGGTGGATCTAGGTGCAAGGTAAAATTATTTACATTTACTTTTGTATTTATATGCATATATGCATTTATATGCATTATTCTCTAGAATAATAGATCTCGTAATAATTTTGCAAAAATAGTGGCATTTACTATTTTAAAAAGCTCGGGTGCAGGGGGGGGGGGTTGTGTAAAAGCCTGGTTTGTGCCTCGGAGAGGCTATGGGATCCAGTAAGTTCAGTAGAACTTCGGTTTCAACCCTTTTACCCTGTTGTAGCTCAGTCGATTAAGGCAGTGTCTGGGATGCTCCCAGACGCAGGTTCGAATCCTCGTCACGGCCCTTGTGGATTTGTTCATTTGATGCATCACGTTATTGTGATCTGTGTGTGTAATTCTTCACTTGCTACAGCAACAGGAATGTGTGTGTATGTATTTGTGTTGTTGAATATGACCGAAAGTGTAAGATTAATGATTCTAACACAAATCGTCTGAATATTTGTTTTTCTTCACTGTCGAGAGTAGTTAAAAAAATTTACTCGAGTTTATTTTCACACTTTATTTATGGTCCTTAAGTCCCTCTCCTTAATGCTGCTGCTGTTTCTCGCATCTTTGCATCGCTTGTATGTTTGGGGGTTTGGCCTCTTGCTATATATTGATTCCATTTGTGTGTGTTTGGGTCTCAGGCCCTCTCGCAATTTCTGTTGAACAAACCCCTTTTCCTAGTTCTGCATCTCTCCTTTGGTACAAATTTTGTTGTGCTTTTATCATATATTTCACAAAACTTGACATACATTTCATTTACTTCATGTCCTATCAGCAAGTGTTTGTCAAATTCTTTAAGGAAAGTTTATCATCCTGATTGCAGATCTCTAGCGCTATTATGTCAACTTCTTGTGGATTCGCAATCATTATTTAATTTACCTTTAGGTGTTCTTTCACCAGCACAGCAACACTGTACCTCTCCCAACCAGTTTAAGATAAAAACTAAGTACTAACTAATTAACTCAATGTAACCTACTTTACCCCCAAAATGTCAACCCATGTCTTCTATTTTAAACAATGCTGTTTTGTTGACCAAATTGTATTTTTGGTTTTTTCTGCAATGTTTCCCCCCCCCCCACCACTCTACCACCACATTGAGTTTAGTAGCTCTGTGCACGTCAGGTGCTGTTTAATATACAGACCTACTCCTCCATTTGACCTAGTTTCTCTATCACATCTATATCACTTTGTGCTTTAGCCCTGGTGGAGCTTGGTCCACCAGGCTGTTGTTTGGAGTGGCCCGCAGATCCACATACAGTCTGCATATGATATACAGTCTGTTGATCAATTAAACTACAGTAGTTAGTTTTTATCATCCGAATGCACCAATATGTGTTCATTCTTCCCAGATGAAGGAACTAGGTAATATTCATCATCTGAATGCACCATCTGATGCTTTAACACACTCATGATACACGAGAGGTTTAAAAAACTTTTAAAACTTTTAAAACTTTTTGACCTATGTATTTAAAAGCAATTCTAAAGTTAAAAAGTGTAGCATAGGCCCCTCGCAGAATGTTCTTAATATGATCCTCAGGTTATAGTTTTCTATCTAAAACCACCCCTAGATCTCTTTCTTGATCAGAATTCTTTATAGATCTCTGTGGCTCGATCATAGAAACTGCTCTAAATCCTTGTTGGCCTGGATTGTGGAGGGCATTGGTCTCTATAAAACTAGTAATCTGACTCCTGATCACTCTCAAATAATTTTATTATGTGGGATGTTAGTGCAACTGGTCTATAATTCTTTGCCAATGCTTGTGTTGTGTTGTGTTGTTTTGGTAGTGATGTGCAATGTGTTGTTTTGGTAGTGATTCGTCCAGTTCTGGTAGTAGTGCGGTTGTTGTGTAGTGTAGTACTTGTGTGCTTGTTAATGACTTGTATTCCAGTCTTGTGGGTATCTCCTTTCCCCTACGGGCCAACTGCTTTGTTCTTACCTAGCATTTTGCTTTGTTTGGGTATGAATGTTTGTGTGCCGTATATTTTGCAAAATTTGCCATATATCTCATTATTTACTCCTCTGCCTAGCAACAAGTCTGTCTAATTATACTCATTAACTGTTTTTCAAAGTTCCCCATAGTGTCCTTTATTGAAATCGAGTTCATGAACCGTTTCAATGTTCTTATTTTCTTCTAGATTATATCTTAAAGTATATTTAAATGTTATTGTTATTATTGTTATTAAATGTTATTGTGACATTGCATTGCAATTGAGCTATGTTGTTTACCATACCGTTCATTTCGTGAGTATAAGTATAGATGCCACACTTGTGACAGGTAAAACCATGCCTTTTTTGAAAAACAGCACCGTCTGTTGCACGTAAGAGCAACCCACACTATATTATGTTGCGATATTATTTCAATATTTCCGATTGTATTGAT